>NC_134897.1:39922631-39985131 GCF_041734735.1 Babylonia areolata
TTTCAATAAGCACTGAAAAATTTTGAATTATGGCAAAAAGCATGAACTGGAAACATACAGTAAGTGAATTATAAACAAGGAAAACTAACCTACCACCAAACAGGATGGGTTGTTTCAAATCAAAAAGGTTTCCAAACATCCATTGAGCATGAAACTGAACATGAAAATCGAAACACTTGACAGACTTTGTGACTTTAATATAAATACCAGTACCCCCCACCCCCCCACCCCCCCCCCCCCCCCGCCCCTTCCCACACGATTAAATGTATTCCCAAAACATCCTTAATTGGGCCTTTCACCCCTCTCGGGAAATACGCCATCAACAAGAGACCTCCAAGGCCGTTTCCCTGTCCCTCTTCTACCAGGGTAGTGGTCTCTAGGTTTTCTCACGTTTGGCTATTGAATTTTTTTTTTTTTTTTTTTTTTTTTTTCAGGACAGGGGTAGTGACTCTGTGCCCAACCTCCAACCTTGCCTGGAGTACTGGTAGATTGTTATTTGTCAGGTCGCTACCCTTCAACCAAGGGTTTCCAAGACATACCTAGAATGCAAAACTCCTTAGTGGAACAAATACATTATGCATTGTCCATTATACTGTCTGATTTTATTCACTGTGCAAACAAGTGATGCACCTCAATCTCCCTGATAAAAAAAACAAAAAACAAAAAAAACCCAGAAGAATGCAGTCCATTAAATATTTGATTTGTAGGCACTTGTTAACTTAAGTTTCCATTATCAAAACACCCTTTTTAGCTCTAGTCAGGGAGGTTATCGGCCGTAGCTACTTTCGTTTTCTCTGCATAGGCGGATAGTAGTTTGCACAGGACAGGAATGTCAGACGCCTGCCGGAGTCTGCACTAGTGGGTCATGGTAAGTATGTTATTTAAACGTAATTTTAGATAGAAAATTTCCTTTTTTAGTAATGAGTTGGTGATGGAATGCAGAAGTTTTCAGAACTGCCAAGTCTGATCTACTGCAGTTTTGTTGTAGGTTTAAAAAACCTCGCATAACTTTCTGTGAGGCCAGCTCACAGCAATACACTGCACTGCACACTGTTTTAATGAGGTCAAGGTCCTGAAATCATGATGGATGACAAAGGGTTACAATATATATATAATATTCACAAGTGTTTTAAATGGTGTATGCTGTGTGTGCAAGTTTTACTTATTGCATATAAATGTACACGTCATGGAAAGAACCAACTCTCCACTCATCTTAACCACCCCCTCCCCAAGCACACAAAAATGCACTGCGTGTGCAGTTAACAGTATGTGTGATGGAATATCAAACGAAATTAACCCTTCCACACATGTGCAAGCACCACACACAAACACAAGCACATTCCATCCAGACACATACATAATTCTACAAAATCACCAACACAAACACCATCCAGGAATCCTGACAGCAGTATAAATGGAAGACAGTTTATTAACAACAACTGATCACAGGGAAATCCAAATAAATAGATCAACAAATGAGCTGTCCCAAATCAATATCAAATCAAACATCTGAAAATATCACACTCACAAACACACACCCATCATCACAGCATGCATGGCACATTCACATGATCCCATCTCCTCCTGTCTGATCATTACGCTGGAATTGTGTTTAGCAACTCTGGTTCACATTTTACAATCACACTCCCAACACCAATGTGTACCTGATTTTTTGTACATCAAATAAAAGAAACACATTCTTTACAGATGACAAAACAACAAAAACATTTATAGAATTATATTTTCCTGGTCCTCTGTAGCTTTGCTGACACTTCAGTACAAAATTTAAATGAACAGTTTATCAAACAAATTGCTTGCAGAAAAGTCAGATATTTTTTTGTAAGTATTGTGTGCAATTCAACAAACCAATTTTACAAAATCTTTCTTTAGCATTTTAATTTACCCTGGAAAGTTTCACAGAGCAAAAACCTTCAAAAAACATTTCATTTGCTTTTGCTTCAAGTATCAGATCTTGTATCTGTTAAGAATTTACAGTTCAGACTAAAACTGTTAACAAAGCATAAAACAAAATGGTTTGATTGAGATACTCAACAGTGGATGAATAATAACAACAACCCACCCCACACCTCTTCAATGCTGCTGCGGCAAAACTGCTGATCGTAAGTGAGACCCTCCACATACATGTGTTGTACAGTTCATACTGGGTAGTCGCTAGGGTGTTGTTAACACTACAACACTCCTGACCCTGTAAACCTCAACAAACCTCTTACCTGAATAAGACCCAAATACTGAACACATTGTCATGGACTAGAAGTGAATCTGTTACTCAAAACGGTTTCTGGCATTTTTTCAAATAACAAATAAACCAAATTCCCTGCAACCTTTAAGAATTTAGCATATAAGATGTATAAATGATACATTTATATATATATACATATATATCTATAGACAGAGAATGAAGAAAACCATTTATCTGCTGAATTGGTAACATACTGCCAGACCACATAGAAATGGCATAGGATGATAATGATTTTCTGACATGCCAATGGATATTGACTTGCTGACATGTCACCGGATAGTGACTGCTGTCATGTCGTGGGATATTGACCCACTGACATGTCATGGGATACGAACTGCTGACATGTCATGGGATATTGACAAGTTGTCATGTCATGGAATACTGAGCTGCTGACATGTCAAGGAATACTAACTGCTGATATGGAACACTGACATGTCATGGGATGATACTAATCAAACCGCATCTGTTAGTAATCCTGAAAGTTAATGTCTTCCATACTGACATACGTGAAATGGCTCTGTTGAACCCAGATGTGAGTAGCGACATCATTTTGGGAAACACGATCAGAATTCAAGTTATTTTCATCTGATTGTCAGCTCGGCTCTCCTACTCTGCATGTTTGCTCTGTTATCTGATTTTTCATCAGATGGTACAATTTCTACCACTGACACTTCCTGATTCAGTTTCCTGCTATGATATGAAAAAGAAACAACTGTAGAAGGTGACTTTTGATTCATTTCAGGAAGAAGGGTCACATTTGTGTGTGGTTAAGTCAACAGAATAAAAATGTTAATCTGAACAGCACACAAAGGTGTCGCTGGGTTCATCCATGTCACAGTATGCAGCCGGCCATAGCATTATTATTTGAAAAAACACACACAAAAACTATTGTTAGAGGCTACAAATGGCCAGTGGTGACCTCTTTAGTCACAACAGTAAACATTTAGTTTTCAGTAAAGTAACAATGACACCATTCCTGTAAAGATTTCCAAAAATATAACACATTTGATTCATGGATTCATCGGTATATTTGTATATAAAATGGGCAAACAGATCTGATATTTTGAAGAGTAAACACTTCTGAACCAGCACCACCACCACAGTCAAAGCAAAAGAAACAGCTGTTCAAAACTTAATATAACACATAAATATAACATGAACATCATGTTGATAATAAACACGGACACTGATTGTATGTACACCAGATATATTAACAATGGAAAACAATGAAAAATGACTTAACTATTCACTGATATGACTAAAAGTCAACATTAATGAAGAAAAGAAGGGACTGAAATGTCACAGGCGAAGACCTCTCCACTCCTCCAGCCTTATTTTGGGCTTCGGAAATATAAAGAAAATACATTTTCTTTTGGGATAACACTGGTCAGACTTGTATGGACCGTAACAACAATGTTAGCTGCATTATATTTTTACTGCCATGTGCAAGCCTTAGCTTGTACTGCTCTTTCTGACTTGCAGGAAAGCTTGCTGGCCTTGCAAAGGCACAGACCGTATAGGGCAGCACATGATTGGCTGAACTGTGGTCACATGACAAGGATGACTGACAGTAGTGGAGATGTCTATTCAGCTCACCAGTCTAGGATTCATTTATCCATGCACCGGTCAATGATTCATTCAGTTATGAAAACAACAAACACCATGAAGATTTGGAACAAAAAGAAGCGAAAACTGTTGATTTCTTTACACCTCAAGTTTTAAGTGTTACGTGATTAAGAAAGCTTATCTCACCGGCACTTAACAAAGAACAGTAAACTACACAAAATGAACAAAAAAAAAGGAAAAAAAAGAAGACAATATAACACCAGACAAGTGCCAAGAACCTACAGAGATCAAATAAACACACACTGAACTGCATGCTGCAGATCATATGTCTTATGGGGGGTTGTCATAATGTGTTTCATCAGTAACAGATCTGTTTAAAAAAACATAACCAAATAAATAATATTGGAATACTATTAGATATTCCTTTATTCATGAAAACTTGATTTCATCCTGTCATCCCTTTTCCAGGAAATGGAGGATGAAACAACAACATGGCCAGGTCAGATACAACACACACACAAAAACTCTAACTGCACCCATGTTCCCAAATTACACTGTTGACAACAAAATCTGTTAAATAAAATTAAAAAAATCTTGGCCATAAACAAACAAATGAAACGAGAAGAAATATACTTCCTTCCTCAAACTAAAGGTAGCAAGAAGAGAGAAGAAGCAGCATTCTGTCACCAATACCCTCCCTTCTGACCGTTTTAAGGTTTAAGGTCCATAGCCTTTTATAGCCACTGGGGTAGTGAATTCATACCCACTACCCACTGTGTCTACAGCTCGGCATAGGGAGGCAGAGACCAATCCTCTCCTTCAATCATTCTAACCTTCCCCAGCCAGCATCAGGTACCCATTCACACCTGGAACGACTGAAGAAAATTGAAGTGCAGTATGAAGTGCTTTGGCTGCCTCATGCCTCCAATAATGCAGGAAACATCCAAGTAACCTTCCTCTTGCCTGTTGTTTTTTGTCCCCCTTCCTTCCTCCTTCACAGGACAGCAACAGCAACAACAACAACAACAACAACAAAATAAAAAACAAAAAACAAAAAAAATAGAGACTCCAACACTGTATCAAATTTTGACAGTCCAGAGAAAACCAAATCGTTTCACTGACCCACCACCTTTTTGATGCGACTCCCTCTTCCTTTTGGCTTTGATTTTTGTCTCCTGCACTCCGCTTCCAGCCCCTTGCTGTCTCCCTGACTAGGCCACACACTCATTCGCAGACACAGACAAAGAAGAAAAAGAGAGAGAATGAGAGTATCAGTATCAGCAGCTCAAGGAGGCATCACTGCGTTCCATATATGCTACACCACATCTGCCAAGCAGATGCCTGACCAGCAGCGTAACCCAATGCGCTTAGTCAGGCCTTGAGAAGAGAATGAGAGAGAAATGGGGGGGGGGGTGGGGGGCGGGGGGGGGGGGGGGGAGAAACAAAAAAAAAAAACAGAGAGAGAAAAATAAATGAAATGAAGAAAAAAAAGCAAAGATATAGAGACCTGATGGCTAGAAGCCTATGATGTTGTTTTTTTGTTTTGTTTTTTCATCTATCTCACCATGGCTATACACATGCTAGGAAAGATGTTTTAAGCTTTAGACATACTAAAAATATGTTTTAAACCTGAGATATACTAATAAAAATATTCTTAGCTTTAGACACACTAAGAAAGATATATATATAAAGTGTTAGTCATAGGAAGAAAGATACATAACTTTTAGAGATACCAAGAAAGATAATCTAAACTTTAGAGACAATAAGAAAGATGATTTAAGTATTAGATACTAAAGAAAAGGTATTTTGAGCTGTAGACACACAACAAGAGATGTTTCAAAGCATTAGACACACTGAGAAAGATAAAAAGCTTTAGACAAAGAAAGATATTTCAAGCAATCAAGCAGATGCAGATATATAACGGCGCCTTCACTTCAGCGGTCCTGGCTGCGTTTTCTCTTTGGTCGGCTGCAGGAACATCTCATTCTCAGAGTCAGAGTCATCAGTGAAGTTTTGCAGCAGAGGGTCAAATCCTTTGTAGGGGTTCTTCAGCCTGCCTGCTTGACTGGAGCAACAACCCCGACCTGGATAAGACCGCACAAAAAAAAAAAAGGTAAAGAAAAAAGAGAAGCAAAACGCTGTGATCTTTTGTCAGTGAAGCAAACGAACATGTTGGATACCGGTTTAGAATTACAAGCACGCAATGTAAAGATGCTAATTTTACTGTGGAAATCGATGTTCATATACAAAATTAGCTTCACCTTCACTGTGTGTTTTGGGGGCTTAAAATTGACTTGACTATCATATTTTCATAGTTGTCCTGCATGTTGTGTGTGTGTGTATGCATAGAGTGCGTGATGGTGTATGTATATGTGTGTGTGTGTGTGTGCATTTGCGAATATGTGTGTGTATGTGCAGTTTTTGTTGTTGTTATTGTTGTTGTGTGTGTGTGTGTGTGTGTGCACGCACGCATGCATATGTGTGCACGCGTGCGTACGTGCATGCGTGCGTGTGTGTGTGTGAGTGCATGAGTGTGTGTGTGAAAACAGTGGAATAGTGATGCTTTTCATTGGGCTTGCTTTGACTTTGCAGATTGTTTTCATTTTGCACGCAATTCTGTACTGTTCTGTTTGCAAACCCTGTCTGCACCACAGACTTCACCACTCTATAATTTTTCTCTACCTGAGATAATAACAAAGTCAGTGAAAAGGCCCTGACCTCTCTGGTGCCAGACGATGACGAACACCATGACCACCAGGACAGGCACGGCCACCAGAGCTCCCACCAGGACCATGGGCGTCAGGGAAGTGCGCCCCTCTTTCTTCAACGTCACCTCATCAGACTGCGCCCCGTCCCCTGCTGGACTGGACTCTCCCTCCCCCTGCCCCGCCCCCTCTTCCTGACCTGCACACACCGGGTTATGATTATAAGCAAAACAGATGGACGTCATAGCTGAATGGTTAAAGTGTCGGACTTTCAATCTGAGGGTCCTGGTTCAAATCTTGGTAACGGCACCTGGTGGGTAAAGGGTGGAGATTTTTCCGATTCCCCAAGTCAACATATGTGCAGACCTGCTAGTGCCAGAACCCTCTTCATGTGTATACGCAAGCAGAAGATTAAATACGCACGTTTAAGATCCTGTAATACATGTCAGCGTTTGGTGGGTTATGGAAACAAGAACACACCCAGCATGCACACCCCTGAAAAAGGAGTATGGCTGCCTACATGGCGGGGTAAAAACGGTCATACACGTAAAAGCCCACTCGTGTACATACGAGTGAACATGGGAGTTGCAGCCCACAAATGCAGAAGAAGAAGAAGAAGCAAAATGATAATGCGCAGCAGTGGCCTAGTGGTAATGCATCCACCTGGTAAGTGAGTGTCCACAGGCTCAATTTCCATATACGGACTGGGATTTTTTTTTTCTTTCTCTCCTCCCTCCACTAGAATTTGAGTGATGGTCTGGGTGTTAATCTTTAAGAGGAGACGATAAACTGACGTCCTGTGACCAGCATGCACATAGTGCATATAAAATATCCTAAGGCAACAAAAGTGTTGTCCACCTGGCAAAACTCTGTAAAAAAAAAAAAAATTAAAAAATCCACTTTGATAGTAAAACAAATTTATCTGCAGACAGAAAAGAACAATAAAAGAAAACTGCTATTTTCTTTTTGTACAGCCAGATTGTCTATGACAGAGAGTGAAAAATACTACTCAACTCAGGCATTTCTGACTTGATTAAATAACAGGCACATCACAAACTTACATGTAAGATAAAATATAATGTGAAAAATAAATTGTGAGAAAAGTTATTCCATCCGTCTTTCTTGCAACATGTGTATTTATACAGAACACGTTTTACTTCTGTGCCGGAAAGCAGTCAAATATGGCGGAAGCCCCTTTCTATTTTTGACAATTCCTTCTTATCACCAGCGCTAATGGACTGCCTCCACACGTTTACTTCTCAGTGGCCTGCAGCAGCTGAACGTAAACATGCATCATCAAATGTTTTGTTATTTTTATTTATTTTCCTTTTTTTTTCTTTATTCAAAGCACTGTTTGCATTTGGACATGATTTATCAATTGTTTGCTATTGTTCTTCATTCCTTAACTGGCAGAACAAAACTTAAACCAATTTCTTTGGATTAAAAAGGAAAAATCTGGACCATAATCACACTCAGCGTAAGCAATTTAAAGACTGCACTTTTTCCCTCTCAAAATTAAAACGAGTTGGATACAACGATTATCAACAGCTTACCTATGCGCTGCAGGATTGGCTGCACTGCACTTTCAGCTCCTGTGTGCTGTGCAGGTGTCCTGGCAGTGTCACTGGTGGTGTCAGTGGTGAGGTGTCGCAGGAATTTTCTGACACCGGGGGGTTTCAGTTCTCCCACATACACCGCATCGCTCATACCATCCACAGCCACATCGTGAGGTGTGCTCAGACTCTGAGACAGAAAAAGAAGAATCATGTTGAAGAAGAAAAAAAAATCTTCCATGTTCACTGACAAAAAAGAAAGAGTGCCAAAAAATGAGCAGCTTGCACATACAATGAATAAAAAAAATATTTTTACACCCAGACACAGACCTGCCTAAGCACTGAGAGCTTCAGATGGGTGGGGGCAAACAAATGTTCACACTGTAATGAGCGATTGTCTAGTATAAGTCACAGTATAACACATTCAAACAACGAGGCATTTTTGTTAGTTTGCAACAAGTAATGAAGGGAACAAGGACTGGCAATCAAGCATAGATATAGGATGAAAGAGATACAATAAAAGGCAGAGTACAAGTGACCCAGCTGCTAGAGTCTGTGCGTGTGTGTGTGTGTGTGTGTGTGTGCGTGTGTGTGTGTGTGTTTAAGTGTAAGTGTATGGTGATGCTGCACAAATATATGTTGCTGTGGTGATGGGGAAGGAGCAGGGCACATAACTGACCAGCAGAGCAAGTGTGCTACACCTGGAGCTATAGGTGAGTCTGAGGCCAGACAGCGGAGGTCACAGTGCACACACTGAGTGACAAGGCAGAGGGGAGAATCTGGGGATGGGCGTTGGGGGAGGGGTGCATTCAACAGAAACAAGATTCACACCTTGTTAGAAGAAATCAGTTGCTCAGATGTGCTATCAAAATCAAGCCCTGCTCACCCTTACAAATGCACACACACACACACACACACACACACACACACACATGCACACATATGCAAACATACATACACCCAAAGACACACACGTACACACACATACATGCAATGCAAACACACACACACACATACACAAACAAACATCGAAATACAAACACACACACACACACACACACACACACACACAAACACAATCACACAAATACACACCAAAATACACACATACACACATACATGCAATGCACACACACACATATTCACCTACATACACCCAAATGCACAGACAGACACAATCCACCCATATATACACCCAAACAAACACACACTAAAACAAACACATACACCCAAACACAAACACACACCCAAACACACACATACACCCAAACACAAACACACACCCAAACACACACTCTCTCTCTCTCTCTCTCCCCCACACCCACAGCCAGGAGAGCAGTGTACCTGAGGTGAAGGTAGGTTCCAGGACTCCAGCAGTGTGTGGCTGTGCAGACTGAAGGTGAAGCCTTTCACCTCGCTCGCTCCTCCGTTCACAGCATACAGCACGCCCCCTGAAATACACAAACACACACACACCATTCACACCACACATACACACACACACCACACGCACCACACCACACACACGCACAGTCTACATCTCCACACTCAAAAGTCCACAACTGTGGGTCATAAACAACACACAGTATTAACTCACTCCAGACGATGGAACGCTGTAGCGTTCCTGACGATGGAACGCTATAGCGGTTTCAACAATTAAAATTTTTTCCATGTTTTCCTCATGGGGTAGCATAACAATCGCAGCTACACCAGGCAGCGCAAATGTGTCAAGGGTCGAATGGAAAGTTTCTTCATGAGATTTCGTAACAACAAACTCCACAGCGAGCCAGTGAGTTCAGGACCCCACACGACAAGCTAATCTGCATACGTATCGAAAATGGTGTCACAGGGTGATACAAGTGGAAATTTTTGGAGCAAACTAGATCATGACAGCGGCTTTTACCGCTGCTGAAGTGATTGAAATGCTTCAAACTGAAGGTTTCGACATCGGCGAGGATGATGAAGATGTTGAATAAAGTATCTGCAGTGAAGAAAGCTACCAGCAAGAAGTTACTGACAGTGACTCAGCTTCTGATAGCAGTGAAGAGGGAGGGGGTGGACATTCACAAGATGTGAGGAGAGGGGTCAGTGGGTCAAGTACAGTGAGTTTCATTCAGTTACTTTATGTTTTATACTTTTTGTGATTTTTTCCCTAACCCTAGCAAATGGGTTGTCTGTAGGGAAAAGCAAGGGAGAGAACTATTCGTCCGGAGTGAGTTAACTGGTTGTGACTGCGCCTGCCATTGCAAAGTTATGCAGAAGGCCTGTGTCTGCTGCAAGAAACAGACCTGCACAAAAAGTGAGAAACAATAAAAATAACAAATCAAAAAAGGCAGAGCTGTCACAGACTTATGAAACGATAACAAAATGGGTGCCCTAAAAAACAAACAAAAAACTGTGGCATCTTTTAGTTGTGAACAGTTTATCATTTGGCAATTTACGACTGACAAGTACTCCCTGTTCAATTGACAAACTATGGCATCTTTTATCTGAGAAAAGTTTACAAAAGAAAACATACATGTGACTAAGAACATGACCAGGAACAAAGAAATAGACCTCCTGACACCATCACATATTTGTAGCATTGTATTGATGTATAATATAGATTTTGTTTTTCTACTTCTGTGTCCTCATGTGCTTTTGTGCAGTGTAATGCACTATTGTATGTGTATTGTTTCATGTGAAGCACTAAGAGCCCATTATATGAGGAGTTTGCGCCACATAAGTACAATATATCATTATTACTTTTATCACTCACCGTGCCTCGGGGAATACTCCACAGCGTAGACAGCACGCCCGAACTGGGGGTGTTTGATGAAGAAGCGAAACTGGCCGTCCAGATCAAAGCACTGGATGCGCCCATTCTCGCGGTCAGCCACACACAGCAGGCCGAGGCCCGGGGCCACAGTCAGGCTGTGGGGGACCATGAACTGTGCCGGGCCCGCCTCCCCACCACCTGGTCACCGCACACAGCAAGGCATGGTGCATTCAACACATGTTCTCCCGCTATTACAGCATATAACAAATAAGAAACTAGACCTATACACCGCCAGTGATGTTCAATAACTGACAGTAAGTTGTGAGCAATCACTGTGACGTTCCCTCATTCCATGGTAGTGATTCAAGCCAGTGCTGCTTCAGACTTCCCATTCATTGGCATATTGCTACATATAAACCACAGTGGAACAATGAACACCACCGAAGTGACTCAGCAGCAGTGCAGGGTCTCCTCGTGGTGTGTGGCCTCCTGGCAACCTAACACTGATGGTTCCCTGCGGACTGCCGACACTGGAACTGTGACGGATGAACCCGTATGGGGGAATCTAAATGAGCGGCGTGGGAGTAATGTCACTAAAACGGTGCAGATGATGGTGTAGCAAAAAAAAAAAAAACAAAAAAAAAACAAAAAAAAACCCCACAGCGGAACAAACATTATTTTCAGGTTCCTGGGTAGCTCTGTCAGTAGAGTGCCAAGCTCACGGTACAAAAGTTTGAATCACAAACACCCAACATAACATTTGACATTTTCGCTGCCCAGCTTAGCGTGTTTTGGTTCTGGTGGTGTCAGTGTATTGTTAGATAGGTCCCCTCTGTTCCCCACTTTCCTGGGAAGGTTTATCCATGCTGGCCATATCAACTGAGACAGGTGTCAATGTTAAATCTGAATGTAACAACAAATGTCCTCTCATATAGTTTTAGAGTCTGCTGATGTGAACCTTTGGTTTACCCATGTGAACCTGACGCAACGTTAAATGTGACACAGACTGGAAGTGCCGTTCTTTCTTTTTCTTTTTTCAAACGTCTTTTCACAGGTGTTTTAAGACTCACTGTGTGCCCCTGAACATCACAATACTCATTTACTGTTAAACATACAAGGAAGAAGAAGAAGCAGAAGCACCAGAAGAAGAAGACGAGAAAGAAGAAGCAGAGGAAGGAGAAGAAAATTGTGCAGTTTTACCCAAGCTGTTCCTTTGTCCCCACTGCTTCAGTAAACGACCATCTTTAGAAAACTTGAGGATTCGGGAGTTGCAGTACCTGGAGAAACCAAACCACACAACACGTGTCAGCAAATTGTTCACAGTCATTGTTTGTCATCTGTTTAACCTATTTTCTTTCAGCAATAACATGAAGCCAATGATAATGAACAGCAAATTGTCTTAAGAGCAATCTGTTCAAGGCCATAACTAAAAACAGACAAACTCCTGTTGTTTAAAGTGTTGCCTGTAAGTGAACAAGGCTTCTCTTCAGCTCTGCATTTGGTCTTCATCTCCTTCTACCCACGGCAATTTATTTTATTTTTCTAACAAGGTTGAGTTCAGACAAGATGCAATAGATATAAACAGATATTTATTGCATGTTAATCTTTTCTTTAATGCTTTTGGCAGCATTAATGTTCTGGGTCGGAATTTTGAAAAAAAGAGAAAACAACTTAACAGCTGCATGATTAATAATTAATTTTAACTAATTTCAGTTCAAAATATTTATCCATAAAGATAATTAAAAATACATAAAAACATGTCCCAAATTCTATGGATGTTCACAAAAAGGTATGTTGGATGGAAGATAAATAAAACTACAAGTATAATACACAGACACATGCGAAAGAAAATACTGGGAGAAGTTCAGACCTATCTCACAGAAAATTCAAGGAAACATAAAATCAAACCAATTACCAAATAAAATGAAACACAACATAAACCAAATTTGAATAAAATGAAACACAACATAAACCAAATTTGAGTAATACAGAACCAACAAAGGAACGGACTTCTTCTTCTTCTGCGTTCACTCGTATGCACACGAGTGGGCTTTTATGTGTATGACCGTTTTTACCCCGCCATGTAGGCAGCCATACACTGTTTTCGGGGGTGTGCATGCTGGGTATGTTCTTGTTTCCATAACCCACCGAACGCTGACATGGATTACAGGATCTTTAATGTGTGTATTTGATCTTCTGCTTGCATATACACACAAAGGGGGTTCAGGCACTAGCAGGTCTGCACATATGTTGACCTGGGAGATCATAAAAATCTCCACCCTTTACCCACCAGGCTTCGAACCCGGGACCCTCAGATTGACAGTCCAACGCTTTAACCACTCGGCTATTGCGCCCGTCAAAGGAACGGACAAGGAGCACAACACTCACCCATCAGACACAAAGAATTCCCCAGACTTGAGCACAGCCACATCAGTCGGTTTACAGAAGTGGTCGTCGTCATCGCCATGAACAAATCGCTCTCCAAGGATCAGGTTGGCTTCAGTGCCACCGGCTGGGATTCTGAACACCTGATGGCATCAAAATGAGGAAATTTTATTACAATGCAAATGTTTTCGAAGAATGTTACCCATAATTGCTCCAGCACTATTTGAGAACACCATCTGTTATTTGATTCCCAATCCTCACTATCCAGTATAAGAGCAAAGGGATAGATTTCAGCACAAGATATGGTGTCATTCAAGGTGTTTTTATGTGATTCCCATCAATATGCCACATCAATTACTAAAGTCATTATACAACTTTCTGTAGTAGGAAAGTACTAGCATGAAATCCCACAGAATCCTCATTACAATCACTGTTGTAGTTCACAACCCACTCACTAACCCTCTGGGATAATTGTTCCACAGTGAGATGTTATGGACATTTATCCATGATGATATATGGTCAACTGATTCTCTAGACTTCAATGCAGAAGCAGACAGTGCCAACATGGAATATGAACACACCATCAGAGAGCAAGTTTAAGTAAGTTACCAAACCCAAGAAATCCCAGAAACAGTCAAATGAGAATACTCCATTCTCGCACAGTGCTCTGTAAGATATGTAAACAGCGCAATCTGGATGGTTCTATATTAGGAGCATACTTATTCATCAGGTGGAATGAATTAACTCCTTCACTGCTGCTGTGAAGCAAACAATCCAATAATGATGGTTCTGTATTAGGACCATACTCATAAATGTCAGGTATACTCATCAGAGAAAGGCCATCCCCTCACTGTATTAACACTGAGATTTCAGGTCAGTATATCATACCACCATTCTTCTTTGGCATTCCTCTTGTGATCATCACATGGCCTCTGGTCAGCAGAACCGATAACTGAAAAGCGCAAAAACCACAAAAAGCAGGGAATGCAATAAAACACTGATCTCACTTCACCAAGGTTCTGCAATGAAGGGGTTAATAGGTGGGTCACCTCACCTGGTGCAGAGCGACGTCCGTCAGCCAGACGTTACCCTGCTGGTCCACCTCAATGCCATGGGGCATGAAATGTCTGCAACACACAGGTGGTCTTCTTGTTTTTGTGTGTGGTGGCTGGACGGTGCCCTGTATTCTGCAGCTGTTGTCATGGTATGTTGTTGTGCTATGTTGTCATGTTGTTGTGCTATGTTGTCATGTTGTGCTATGTTGTCATGTTGTGCTATGTTGTCATGGTATGTTGTTGTGCTATGTTGTCATGTTGTTGTGCTATGTTGTCATGTTGTGCTATGTTGTCATGGTATGTTGTTGTGCTATGTTGTCATGCTGTTGTGCTATGTTGTCATGTTGTGCTATGTTGTCATGGTATGTTGTTGTGCTATGTTGTCATGGTATGTTGTTGTGCTATGTTGTCATGGTGTGTTGTTGTGCTATGTTGTCATGGTATTATGTTGTTGTGCTATGTTGTCATGGTATGTATTTGTTGTGCTATGTTGTCATGTTGTTGTGCTATGTTGTCACGGTATGTTGTTGTGCTGTGTTGTCATGTTGTTGTGCTATGTTGTCATGGCATGTATGTTGCTGTGCTATGTTGTCGTGGTATGTTGTTGTGCTATGTTGTCATGTTGTTGTGCTATGTTGTCATGGTATGTTGCTATGCTATATTGTCATGGTATGTTGCTGTGCTATGTTGTCATGGTATGTTGTCGTGCTATGTTGTCATGTTGTTGTGCTATGTTGTCGTGGTATGTTGTTGTGCTATGTTGTCATGGTTTGTTGTGCTATGTTGTCATGTTGTTATGGTATGTTGTTGTGCTATGTTGTCATGGTATGTTGTTGAACCATGTTGTCATGGTTTGTTGTTGTGCTATGTTGTCATGGTTGTGCTATGTTGTCGTGCTATGTTGTGCTATGTTGTCATGGTTTGTTGTTGTGATATGTTGTCACGGTTTGTTGTTGTGCTATGTTGTCATGGATGTGCTATGTTGTCATGGTATGTTGTGCTATGATGTCATGGTATGTTGTACTATGTTGTCATGGTTTGTTGTTGTGCTATGTTGTCATGGTATGTTGTTGTGCTATGTTGTCATGGTATGTTGTTGATCTATGTTGTCATGGTTTGTTGTTGTGCTATGTTGTCATGGTATGTTGTGCTATGTTGTCATGGTACACTGTGCTATGTTGTCATGGTATGTTGTTGTGCTATGTTGTCATGGTTTGTTGTTGTGCTATTTTGTCATGGTATGTTGTTGTGCTATGTTGTCATGGTTTGTTGTTGTGCTATTTTGTCATGGTATGTTGTTGTGCTATGTTGTCATGGTTTGTTGTGCTATGTTGTCATGGTATGTTGTTGATCTATGTTGTCATGGTTTGTTGTTGTGCTATGTTGTCATGGTTTGTTGTGCTATGTTGTCATGGTATATTGTGCTATGTTGTCATGGTACATTGTGCTATGTTGTTGTGGAAGGATGTCATGCTATCTTGTCTTGCTGTGTTGTCATGGTATGCTGTTGTGCTATGCTGCTGTGGAACGATGTCAAGCTACATTGTCTTGCTAAATCATGGTGTGCTGTCATGGTATGTTGTCATGACCCGTTGTCGTGGCACATTGTCATGCCATGTTGTCATGCTATGTTGTTATGTCATTCCACATTGTCATGTCATTTCATGTCTTGCTATGTTGTCATCCTGGGTTTTGAATTTGGGATGTATACCCCCATCTGCAAGCTGTAGTCTGTGTATTCTGTCAACAAATAGATGTGAGTGCACAGAGCTTGGTCTCCGACCGAGGATAGGCGCTATAGAAGTATCCACATCAATCAAATCAATCAATATGAACAGACAGGAGCAAGCTGCATTCTGTGAAAAAATGAAAAAATAACAAGAAAAAAATCAATAAATACCCCCACCAGATAAGAACAGACAGGATCAAGCTGATTCTATGTATTCTGTAGACAGATAGGAACAGACAGGATCAAGCTGTATTTTATGCATTCTGTAGACAGATAAGAACAGACAGAAGCAAGCTGTATTGTGTGTATTCTGTAGACAGATAAGAACAGACAGGATCAAGCTGTATTTTATGCATTCTGTAGACAGATAAGAACAGACAGAAGCAAGCTGTATTGTGTGTATTCTGTAAAAACAGATACGAACAGACAGAAGCAATCTGTATTCTGTGTATTCTGAAAAGAGATACGAACAGACAGAAGAAAGCTGTATTCTGTAAACAGATAAGAACTGACAGAAGTATATAGAACAGATAGAAACAAGCTCTATTCTCTGTGTTCTGTGAACAGATGAGAACAGACAGAAGCAAGCTGCATTCTGTGCATTTTATAAACAGATGAGAACAGACAGAAGCAAGCTGTATTCTGTGTATTCTGTCAACAGATATGAACAGACAAGAGCATGCTGTATTCTGTCAACAGATATGAACAAACAGGAGGAAGCTGTATTCTATGTATTCTGTCAACAGATATGAACAGACAGGAGCATCCTGTATTCTGTGCATTCTGTCAACAGATAAGAACAGAAAGGAACAAGCTGTATTCTGAGTATTCTGTAAACAGATACAAACAAACAGGAGGAAGCTGTATTCTGTGTATTCCGTCAACATATAACAACAGACAGGAACATGCTGTCTGAGGGCACCAGCCTACTCACCTGTTGGCACCAAACTTGCGAACCAGGTGTCCCTCAGGGGAGAGAATCAGCACAGTGTTCTGCTGGATGGGCTGGTCTTTCAGCTGGAAGTTGTTGTTCATGTCAAACGACCTGTCATCAGCAGGGACTTTTTTTTAAAACAAATATTTTTATTCCTGTTTTTGTCACACACACACACACACACACACACACACACACACACACACACACACACACACAGAGAATCAGTTATCATCTGAATGAAACATGGGTTGTGTGACACTATCCGCTGCAAGAATGGAAAGGAGACTCACAGCTTGTCCAAACATTCTCATGTGGAGTTCATTCCCACAAGAATAATAAAGGAAGAAGAGAATAGGTTGGCATTTTAAAATATTTGTCTGTATCTGAAACCTTAAAAAAAAAATTAAAAAAAAAGAGAAGGGAAAATAATTTCAAAATGAATAATATAGGGAAAATGAAAGAAAGGGCTATTCAAAATTATTTGACTGTACTGGACAGCTTTCTAGCTCACTTAGTACAGCCAGTTCACTCCCCTGACTTTTCCCCCACATACGGTCCGTTTGTATGGGTTAGTAAAAATTATCTGAAACAAAAACAAACGAAAAAAAACACACCCCAAAAAAACAAATGTTAGAAGTTATGAAACAAAATTTTCCAAACTGATTGGTTACATGGGGAGTTAGTTGGGGTCAAAATATAAAAACTTTCTCCATTCTTATGCAATATTCCAGTGAGATGATGTAAGTATCCATAATTTTTGTTCGAAATTTGTACACACTGATGACTTGTAAACAAATCCTGGAAAGCACAATGACCTTGAAACCGTTTAAATTCAGAACGTTGTACAGCCCGATCGGGCTCCTTTGTCTGAAAAAGTTGAGAAGAAACTGGGTCAGACATGAACCAGTCACTTAAAAAAATTACTCTTCTGCTCGCGAGAACAGTAACACACTGTGCATTTATTGGTCGCAGTGGAGAGTGGAAAGGTCAGCTAGGATATTGTTAGCTTATAACATCATTTGTCAAATTAGGTGCCACTCAAAAAAACTCAAAACTTTCTATAGCCCTGACTGGGCTCCTTCGTTTGAAACAGTAGGGCCTCCATCAGTACCCATCATCCAGAGAGTTAGAGGGGGGCGTTTCAAAATATTTGTATCAGACACCTTTTCTGAGGGGGGCATTTCAAAATGTTGTCTGTATCAGGCACTTTGTATATGGGGGTCATTTTTAAATATTTGTCTGTATCAGACATTTAGAAGAAAAAAGGAGGGTGAAAAAAAAATGCACCCCTAAAACAACTCACGAATGATCCCAGACACGGTCCCCACGATGGAAGATGTAAACGTTTCCAACGCTGTCGGTGGCCACGCCCCCCACCTGTCCGATCTTCACCTGGTCGCCGGGCCAGTCACTAAGGTACTGCAGCCCCCCACTCAGCGACTCTGCCGGGCAAGTCAGTTTCAGGTTCAGTTTCAAGGTGTCAAAGCATGCAGGCTGGTCCATATATGCTACACAACATACGCTTTGAAAAAGAAAAGAAAAAGCGAGCAGATGCCTGACCTTCACATAAAACCAAAGCACCGGTCAGGCCTTGAAAGCTAATTTATGTTTGTGTAAAAGATTATAAAAAAAAAGAAAGAAAAAAAGTGAGTAAATGCATGAAAATATAGTGAAAGATATGCAGAAGGTAAAAGTTTGAATTTAAACAAGATCAAAAATGGGCCACGTTTGGTGAACCTGTGTGCAACCCCACACACAAACTCACTCACGCCAGTATGCAAATGCTCACGCACAAACACATATACACACACAGGTACACAATGCACTTACAACAATTTGCAGTCTGGGAAAAAAAACACAAAAAAAACCCAACCCTCAAAAAGAAAATTTGGTGTAAGTTCAGTCACATTTATACACATAACCCTTAAAAACGCCTCTGGCATTTACCATTCCATCAATTTTTGGCCAGAAGATTAAAAAAAACAACTAACCAGAACATAACATATGTATATTACATGAAATTATATATGACCGCAGGCATACAGAACCAAAATTGCAAATAGGCACCTCACACATCTTGGGTACAAAAAAGAATACACCATAATACGAGTGCCCAATCATCAAGTCCAAAAAAGGTGAAAAATATTCAAAACACTCCAGAAAAAAATATGAGTGAATGGACTGGACCAAGAAGGCAGAGAAGGAAAAAATGACAGAAAGAAAAGGAAAAAGCCAGAAACAAAGCCAGTGATAGAAAAGAGGACATTTCCAACACTGAATTTCTAAGGTAAAGAGATGAGTTTAACGACCTATAGGCTGTTGCCTTGAAGGCCTAGTCATTCAGAGATTAGGTCTTGGTAAATTTCCAGAAGGTGGAGATACTGTTTATACTGAAAGCACTCCTGGAATCCCCCACAAGAAGACTGTGTTATCAGTGCTAACAAGCGTAACAACAGTCTCTATAGTGAAAGAACTCCTAGAATCCCCCACAAAAAGACTGTGTTATCAGTGCTAACAAGCGTAACAACAGTCTCTATACTGAAAGAACTCCTAGAATCCCCCACAAAAAGACTGTGTTATCAGTGCTAACAAGCGTAACAACAGTCTCTATACTGAAAGAACTCCTAGAATCCCCCACAAAAAGACTGTGTTATCAGTGCTAACAAGGTACAAGAGTCTCTATACTGAAAGAACTCCTAGAAAACCCCACAAAAAGACTGTGTTATCAGTGCTAACAAGCCGTAACAACAGTCTCTATACTGAAAGAACTCCTAGAATCCCCCACAAGAAGACTGTGTTATCAGTGCTAACAAGCGTAACAACAGTCTCTATACTGAAAGAACTCCTACAATCCCCAACAAAAAGACTGTGTTATCAGTGCTAACAAGCGTAACAACAGTCTCTATACTGAAAGAACTCCTAGAATCCCCCACAAGAAGACTGTGTTATCAGTGCTAACAAGCGTAACAACAGTCTCTATACTGAAAGAACTCCTAGAATCCCCCACAAAAAGACTGTGTTATCAGTGCTAACAAGCGTAACAACAGTCTCTATACTGAAAGAACTCCTAGAATCCCCCACAAAAAGACTGTGTTATCAGTGCTAACAAGCGTAACAACAGTCTCTATACTGAAAGAACTCCTAGAATCCCCCACAAAAAGACTGTGTTATCAGTGCTAACAAGCTGTAACAACAGTCTCTATACTGAAAGAACTCCTAGAATCCCCCACAAGAAGACTGTGTTATCAGTGCTAACAAGCGTAACAACAGTCTCTATACTGAAAGAACTCCTAGAATCCCCCACAAAAAGACTGTGTTATCAGTGCTAACAAGCGTAACAACAGTCTCTATACTGAAAGAACTCCTAGAATCCCCCACAAAAAGACTGTGTTATCAGTGCTAACAAGCGTAACAACAGTCTCTATACTGAAAGAACTCCTAGAATCCCCCACAAGAAGACTGTGTTATCAGTGCTAACAAGCGTAACAACAGTCTCTATACTGAAAGAACTCCTACAATCCCCAACAAAAAGACTGTGTTATCAGTGCTAACAAGCGTAACAACAATCTCTATACTGAAAGAACTCCTAAAACCCCCCACAAAAAGACTGTGTTATCAGTGCTAACAACACTAACAACAGTCTCTATAGTGAAAGAACTCCTAGAATCCCCCACAAGAAGACTGTGTTATCAGTGCTAACAAGCGTAACAACAGTCTCTATACTGAAAGAACTCCTAGAATCCCCCACAAAAAGACTGTGTTATCAGTGCTAACAACCCTAACAACAGTCTCTATACTGAAAGCACTCCTAGAATTCCCCACAAGAGGACTGTGTTATCAGTGCTAACAAGCATAACAAGTCTCTATAGTGAAAGCACTCGTGGAACCCCCCAACAAGAGGACTGTGTTATCAGTGCTAACAAGCATAACAACAGTCTCAAGACACAACACACACACACATACAACACTGTTCACCTGTGGGGTTGTGCACGGAGGTGTGAACACCTGATGACCCCATGGGATGATGGTGGTGGTGATGACCGTGGGCCTCAGCCTCCAGTAATGGCTGTGGCGGCAGTGTCACGTCGGAGTCAGCGGGCAAGTTGTTCACCAGGTCCTCGAACTCTGACCACCCACACTTGCCTGATGGCTCCACCACTGAGGCATCCGTGTAGAACATGATGTAGAAGTTGCACATCTCATCGCTCCCTGTCGCCCTGAGGGAACACACACATGCTGGAGTTCACTATAAAATCTGATGCCTAACCATTTCCACCACAGCAAAATATACTCTGTTACAAATTTGTTTTTATCTGATGCCTCACCAATTCCACCACAGCAAAATATACTCTGTTACATTTACAAATGTGTTTTTTTTTTAGAAACATTAACCATAATCAATTGATTAACGCTTTCAACTGACCAACGTACCTACAACTACAAACTCAATTCCTTCACCTTCACCTTCACCTCTCCCGTAGTCTGGGTTCAGACCGTTGGGGCACCGCTGCTGACCTGGCCACCACTCCTCTCCACTCTTCACGGTTTTCTGATTTCCTCAGGGCGTCACCGAGCGTCAAGCCTGTCCACCCCCGGATGTTGTCTTCCCATCTCTTCTTCTGCCGTCCTCTCCTTCTGCCTCCTTGTACGGTGCCTTGCAGGAACGTTTTGGCAAGACCAGATGATCGGGAGATGTGTCCATACCATCTAAGTTTGCGTTTTTTCACTATGGACAGAAGGTCTTCGTAGGGTCCAATACTTTGCTGGATTCTGTTCTTCACTTCCGTGTTAGTGATGTGGTCTCTGTAGGAGATGCCAAGTAGTCTACGAAAGCATCTCATCTCGACAGCTTGGATTCTTCTCTCGATGTCTGCAGTCAGGGTCCAAGTCTCGCAGGCGTAGAGCAATATTGATATAACCAGGGAACGCATCAGTCTGATTTTTGAGCTGAGAGCGATGTTTTTGTTGTTCCAGATGGTGTTCAGCTTGTTGAGTGCCGTTGTTGTTTGGGCAATTCTCGAGAGTACTTCTGGTTTAGATCCTTCATCTGACACGATTGCTCCCAGATATTTGAAGCTGTGGACTGTTTTAAGCTTTTCGTCGTTGACTTTGATGTCAATGCTGATGCCGTTGGTGTTGTTAGTCATCAGTTTGGTTTTCTCCGCACTGATTTGCATTCCATACGATGTGGAGGCTTTGTCTAGATGTTTGACCAGGCTTGCCAGTTCTTCTTCTTTTCCAGCCAGTCCATCAATGTCGTCGGCAAAACGTAGGTTTGTGATTGTTCTGCCGCCTATGCTGACTGTTCCTACATGCTCTTCCAGTGCGTCAGTCATTATTCTTTCTGAGAAGATGTTGAAGAGTGTTGGGGAGAGTAGGCAGCCTTGTCTCACTCCGACTGTGGTTCTGAACCAGTCCCCGATGCTATTGTTGAGGTAGACGGCGCTGGTGGCTTTGTCATAGAGGTGCTGTATCAGTCTGATCAGGTTGGCGTTGATGTTGTACAGATTCATGGTAGCCCACAAAGCTGCATGCCAGACCCTGTCAAATGCCTTCTTAAAATCAATGAAGACATGGTAGAGGTCTTGTTGGTGTTGATGGTACCTCTCACATAGCAACCTCAAGTTGAAGATTTGTTCAGTTGTGCTCCTTCCTGGTCTGAAACCTGCCTGTTCTTCAGCAATGATGTTTTCTGCTTGTGGTTTCAGTCTGTTAAGCAGGATTTTCAACATGACTTTGCTGGGATGACTAATCAGGCTGATGGTGCGGTAGTTTTGACACTGCTGGAGATTGCCCTTTTTGGGAAGGGTGATGATCAGTGATCAATTCATGCAAAGTAATATGTTGTATCAAAGATCTGGGATCACTTTGCTATTTGTGTATTGCCTAAACATCCAATACATACACAATCAAGCTCACCACTAACATCACAACAGCAACAAGAACATAGGGCCACAACAATGACAACATCGACAGCAACAACACCATCACCACCAAAGAAAAAAATGAAGACAGGAAGGAAAGAAATAACTAGGAGGAAGAAAAAAAAACATGAGAGAGAGAACACAAAAAAGCCCTACCCAACTTTTACTGTATGGTCCATGCCTACTGAGTTGTACGTACAGCGGGCCACCTGTGGAAACAACAATGAACAGGGTAGCAGTCAGCACAGGACAGGAATCAGACCCCTACCAGAGTCTGCACCAGTGGGTCATGGTATAGTATGTGTAATTAAACAAACTTTACAGCCATCATAGTAGGACGTACAACTCCAGTGCTGCTCAACTCTAATATGCCTTGGCCACAGGTAGACAAACACGTCCAAAAAGTATACACTAAAGCAAGCAGCAATGTTACAGGAAGGCAAACATTGACCTCTTCAGAGCTGGGCATTATTTTGCCATGTGCTTCCTATTTGCCAGGTGGTTTTTGGTTGCAAATGGTAATAATGAACAAAAAAATGAAGCATGCAAACTTCTACAAGAAAGTATACACAACCCATACTTTGTTTAAAAAGGAAAATGAAGAGCTTTTCAATTTCTGATAGTCTGAAGCCTACTCAAATCAAATAATGCCACGAGTACATCAAACACCTCCTTCCCTCCTTACCCTAAATAAAGGGGTGTGTTGTCTTAGAGGTAAACTCAAAGTCAGCCACAGAGCTATTCTTGGCCTCCTGTACACTCTCTGTTTCCTTTTATAGCTCTACAATGACCCCACCCTCCACCCTCTCTGCAAATCATTGCTCTCACCTTCATTCGCATCAAGTGAACCAACTGACAAGATTTATCAAACACAATGTGTTCTCTTCAATGAACTGTAAAGCTTGTGCAACATCTTGGGTGACAAAATCACAAAGGGTGTTTGCAACACACAGCTGTTTCAAGCCACTAGAGCCAGCTTGTGTTTCATCATCCACCATCTTGAAATTTTCTGAGAGGGGTACTGACAATAATACCCAGTAATTACCATACAGAGTGTGAGTGGCTGTTGCTCCTTGCAGATAATGAAAGTAGACATATCAAGATTTCTGACTGGTGGCTTTTTTTGACACATCAACTTTAAAATGTAACTGTGAAAAATCATGAAATGGCGAGGACATATATTTATATCTATAGATCTATACATATATATATACACACACATCATGGGACAAATACAGATGCATTTTTCATGACGTATACATATATGTCATAAGGCACTGAAGATGTTTTTGTTTCTGTATCTTGCTGAACTGACCATGACAGCCAGGACATCTGCATAACATCAACACCGATTTCACTCCGTTACATGTGGACAAAATAACACTGATTTACCTCTGTTCCACTTCATAGCCATGCAGAATTCAATGATAACACAATAATATCATAACATGTGATAACACAACACTTTACATCACATCTCTCCAATACTCACTGTAGCCCTGCAGTTCACTTATTTATAAATGAATGTAAAAACAAACTGAAAATGAGTGAATGTCTCAACGAGTCTTTAAGGTGCTTAGAGCTTGAGACAATAGCGCACGTATCCCCAGACACTTTGGTCTTTTTAATTCACAATCAAGCATTCTGCGACACTCATGTTCCCCACCCCCAACCTTCCTACCAGTTAACACGCTTGAACGCACACTGCGGGTAAATCATAGATCAACCACATCACAACACCAAAAGCAGATATTTCAAATGTTTAGTCACCACTAATAAGAAATGAGAAACTTCATAATAGGTACATTCTTTTTAGTAACAGCTGAATGACAGCACAGCACAAAACGAAAGCAGTCAAGATGTACCTACCAGCTTGTCTCCTGGTTTGACTTCAATGCTAGCGTTGGAGGGATAAAAGGCCTGTCCAACATACAGCCACATTTTTTAATAACAGTGTATTTCTGTGTGTACGCACATGAATATGTGTGCATATGTAAGTGTTAGCAAGTGTGTGTGTGTGTGTGTGTGTGTGTGTGTGTGTGCGCGCATACATGCTTCAATGTATATGTGCTTACATATGATATGTATGTGTATGCATGTCAAGGCACGAACATGTGTGTGTCAACATACGTGTGTGAGTGTGTGCATACATGCCTCTATGAATGTGCATGTGTTTGTGTGTGCATATGCATAAGTGTGTCTGTGTGAGCCCATATGTGTATGTGTGTGTGCATGCGTATGTGTGTGCAGTAGATGTATGTGCGTGTGCACGTGTGTGAGCATGTGGGCACATGTGTGTGCATGTGTGTGTGCATGTGCATGTGCGTGTGTGTGTGTGAATGTGTGTGTGTGTGTGTGTGTGTGTGTGTGTGTGTGTGTGTGTGTGAATGTGTGCATATGTGTGTGCATGAGACAGACAGACTGACCTGGGGCCACTGGGGGTTGCCTTTGCCGATCAGGTGGTAGCCAGTATCGTTGTGCTGATAGCCTGTGATCACACTGCCTGTCAAAAGCACAAAGTCATTCTCAATAATTCTCATGTCCATTATGTGTAGAAAATCACCACCTATAGGGTTCACAAAAACTTAAGAACCACTTGGATGCATGCATGGTGAAATGATACTGAGTTCCTGGCAAAGAAATGGCTATCAACTGCGTTCATATTGGGAACTTGCATAGTTTTCTTCTTGTGGGCATCGTGAAGCAATGCTGATTTTTTGGGGCAAACAGTGGTGTACCCTGGCCAATGTAATAAGCACCACTCGTAATAACCAGAGGTGCTTTCCTGCACACTTAATGAGCACCACTCATAATAATCAGAGGTATGTGCTTTCTTGCACACTTAATGAGCACCACTCATAATAACCAGCAGTGCTTTCTTGCACATGTAATGAGCACCACTCGTAATAACCAGAGGTGCTTTCTTGCACATGCACTTCTTACATTGGAAAAAAATCCCACAGCTATCATTTATAAAACACTGAATTACTGTTCATTTTTTTGCCTGAACATCAAATCTTTAAATTTCAAACCATTAATGATGCGCATGTACCTGAAACATCTGTTTGTGTATTCAATAACAGATGAGTGTAAAATAAAATTATGCAGCATGTATAATTCAAATCATCTCTTGCCGACTTTTAAAAAAAAAAACATTTTATGAAACTATGTCTGCTTTTATGACATAGTCCTTAAATCTTATGAACCTTGTATGAATTACAAAGAAACACTTTGAATACAAAATATTTAAAAACTGGTACTTGTAATTGCTTCAGCATTTACAGGTCAGATTGCACATCATCATTGTTTATTTAAACCTCTTCCTCTTAAGAACACATCACTTTTTATTCAGAAACAAAAAAATCAATTACACCACTCAAAAGTTCAACAAAAAATTCCTGCTACACTTATCACATTGTTATTTCAGGTCACAAGCGACTTAAGTAAATTAGGCATAAAGAAGGAAGATGCAGTTTTTCCTACCCTGGTAGTTTTTTTTCAGTAGTATTTTTCAAATCACCCTTCCAATTTGTCACGCAGACTTCCCAGTTCAGTTGAAAGTCTCTCAAAATACATCTCTTCCATTCTGACTGCCGACTTTTTGATAAATCTGCTGGTTATGTGTGTGCATGCATGGGTGTGTTTGTTTGCATGTGCACATACTTGTTCGTGTATGCATGAGTTTCAGTTTCAGTAGCTCAAGGAGGCGTCACTGCATTTGGACAAATCCATATAAGCTACACCACATCTGCCAAGCAGATGCCTGACCAGCAGCATAACCCAACATGCTTTGTCAGGCCTTGAGAAAAAATAAAAAATAAATAAATAAATAAAAAATTTTTTTAAATATATATATATAAATAAATAATTAAAAAAAAATAAAATAAAATAAAATAAAATACAAAATAAAAAAATAAAAAAAATAAAAAAAATGAAATGAAATAAATAAATAAATAATAATAATTATAAAAAAAAGAATAATAATAATTTTAAAAAATTAATAATAATAATAATGAAAATAAAATAAATAAATAGATAAATAATGCATGAATGTTTAATGCATGAATGTTTATGTATGTATAACTTTTTATTGTCAATGCCAGAAACATCCTGCCTGGGAGGATTGAGCATCAGTCTGCAATATAATTATTATCACTATTAGTATTATCATTACTTTTTATCACAAAAGGTACAGCTAGTTACCTAGACCATGGGCGTGGGTCCTGTAGGCAAAGGGGAAAATGCTGTACTTCTCCTTGAACTCACAGCTGATGTCCACATGGTATTCTGCACACAGTCCACATCACTTGTCACCTCTAACACACCTGCTGCAAACCTAACCACCACACAATTTTCCCATGTGATGTGCAATACATACTTAAGAGGTTTACTTTGAAAAAAAAACAAAAAAAAAAAATGCTGGTTTTTGTTTCTTAATTTGCCAAAAAATTTCAAGTTGCGGAAAATTCCTAGCATGCAAATTTCTGCAATAAAGTTTATACAACCCATACTTTTCTAAAAACTGAAAATGAACAGACTAGCAATTTGTGATATATACTGAGTTTCATGTAATGCGCTGGTTAGCAGTGATTGATCCGTAAATGTGAAATTAACAAATTGAGTGAGGAGAATCTGAGTATAAGTGCCTGTCCTAAGGACACACCATGCTGAAACAGGGCCTCTGATCCTGATCACTGGATCGTAAGTCCAACACCAAAGTGATCTGGCCACTTCACCTGAACACTTACTTTCCTGGTTGGGAGGGACGACGAAGTTGGAGGAGAAGAGGATAAACACGCCGGCCACATACTGTTGTCTGCAACATCACCACAACACATATTATCACCTTCACTTGTCTCTTTCTTGGTAATTGTTTTCTATCCTTCCCTCTCTATCATGCAAACACACACACACACACACACACACACACACACACACATGGGAGCTGTGGATGCAGAGATGTTTGGGCAAATGAACATCTGAACTGCTGAACTACTTTACACACACACACACACACACATGGACACACACACACATGGACACACACATACCATGCAGTAATATGTACAGACTGCAATATTATACTGATATGTGTATGCAAACATGCAAACAGACACACACACACACACACACACACACACATACGCACACAGAGAAAAAAGTAACATACTTTTTCTTAGATAGATGGAGACGTATACCAGACGAATCCGGATTTTCATCCTCTGAAACACAAAAATCATCATCACCAAACATCACAACCAGAACTCTGCTCTTGCCACACTCACACATAACACCTATGATTTATCTGGCAACACACAGGTATCAACATGCCCAATAATGTATCATCTATCACTGATTCCAAAAGAAACAAAAAATCCCTGATATGTCTACAAAATGCACACAAAAACTAAGACAAAGCAGAAAACAAAAGCATCGTAATTGTTCATGTCATCTGTTAAAACTCCCTTGTGCATGCCTGCAAATTTTTTTTTTTTCAAAAATAAAAACTGGGACAATGTAAAAAATCACTGCCAGTTTCTGTTTTGTCCCAGTCAAAGACAGCATGTGAGTGTCTAAATTTATTAATTATTTCTATTTTCCTTCAGGTTGCTAAAGATTATAAGAAATACACCACAGCACAACCTTTATTTTTAAATCAAAAGGACCACTTAGATCCCAAAAAGTAACTCTGTGACCTGTTTACTGAACTACCACACCAGGACCAGCACTGCAGCTGATCAAACCACTGCCATGTGAACTTACCTTTGAATGATTTAGCATAGTGGATCTGCATCACAATTTTCTTGATTGATGTCTTCTTGCCTATTCTCAATCCCACTCCTGGGAAAAACAAACAAAAAGGGGAAATCAAAAAAACAGGAACAAAACATCAAAATCAAACATTTTTTTCTCAAACAAAAAGGCTATAACATTCACGGAAAATAAACATTCAGACCATGAAGACTCATTCAGAATGCCCAAACTGAATCTAAAAATATTAAAATAAAATAAATTTGGTGTTCTTAACACTTCTTTGCTGTTTGGAACTGCAACAGAAATACAATTTTAAAATTCACCAACAGTAAGGATAGAAGCAACTTACTTCATTAATCTTGATAAAACATAAACAAAACATACCATAGGTTTCTACCTATCTAGGTCTTCTGTGAAAAAAAAAACCAGTACAAAAGGGACTTTAATGAAATTTAAGCCAGGGAATAAAGGCAAGGTTTGTTTTCTTCTTCGTTAAAACAAAACACAAATTTTATAACGAAATATTTAAAGATAACACAACAAAATGCAGAACACAGAAAGTCATGCTCTCCCTCCTATCCACTCATTTACCAAACTACCCCCAAAATACAGACACACACAGATGCACAGACACACACACACCATGCACATACCACACACATACACATACCACGCACACACACATACACACATACCACGCACACACATACACACATACCACGCACACATAACACACACACACACACACAAACAGATGTACTTCTCCCCTCCAAAACTCACACAGAAAGCCAGATCAATCAGCAGACAGCCCAAGGACCCCACACCCTCAATACTGGTGTTGCAGCCTATTTGTATCCCTGTTGAATTTTACACAAGGATAAAATCTGCTTAGCCCAGATCAGCCCCCAGGACTGCGTAGAATAGTCCGGAGTGACCCATAGGAGTAAACTTCAACCAGTGATAACTGAATCCCTGGGTGGATCTTACATCCCAACCCCTCTTGCAATGGACAGGAGAGTAATTTTAGGATAGCTTGACCTGAGCCCGAGGAGAAAATTTGGCCCATTCAGAATCAATACAGGCTATTAAAGTAGAACCTCCCATGTTTATTTCTGTTGTTACAGAGAGGAGGGCCTGTAAAGGCTAGCCCAGAACGATCCCCCTTCCTCTTTCAATGGTTTGATTAACTCACTCAGTACGGACAGTCCTCTCTTCTCCTCTACACAGACCCCTCGGATGTCCAGTCAGTGTCTGAATGACCCAACCTTTAGCTTTCGTCATCAGAATTGTGGTATTCTTTGTCAACATTCACGTCTCCAGTATAAGAGCCTTCCGCTTGCAATATTTTGATGATGGTAATTGGGGTGAAACGCTGTTAATGTCATCTCTTTTGCCGTTCGTATGGAAAGAGTTAAACCCACAGAAATGGGGGTAATTTCTATCTGGGAGGGGTCAGTCCTAACTAGTCACAAATGACCCCGGTGTAAAACCCATCAGGGGGGTAGTTTGAGGCTGTTACACCTGAACCCACCATCAGGAAGTTGTGTGGGGGGAGCGTTCTTGGCCCAGGCAAACATGATCTGCTTTCTGCCCTGACAGATGGGTGGGCAATTCCTGACAACACACACACATACATAATTCAGCAAAGATGTTAAGTGCCGACGTGGGGAACCTATGTCTAGCAAGCACATGACATTTGAATGCCAGAGCTTATAAGTGTTTTGTGTCTGACTTGTCACAGAGTTCATCTGAATGAATTTTTGACAATTTCAAGATGTTCTTAATTGATACTGCAGAAGGTATATTGCAGTCCTTTGGGCTATATTTCATAGTTGGTTGACGCTAGCTTTTTAAAAAATTAAAAACAAAACAAAAAAAAAAAATAAAAATGCTTATGTTCTATGCCTTTTTTCTTCTTCTTTTTTTTTTAACACTCTCTCTTTCTCTCTCTCATACACACACCCATGTGGGTTTACATGCATCAATTCCTTAACCACTATGCAATTCCTTAACCACTAAGCATCCATTCCTTAACCACTATGCAATTCCTTAACCACTATGCATCCATTCCTTAACCACTATGCAATTCCTTAACCACTATGCAATTCCTTAACCACTATGCATCCATTCCTTAACCACTATGCAATTCCTTAACCACTATGCATCTATTCCTTAACCACTATGCATCTATTCCTTAACCACTATGCAATTCCTTAACCACTATGCAATTCCTTAACCACTTTGAATCTATACCTTAACCACTATGCATCTATTCCTTAACCACTATGCAATTCCTTAACCACTATGCAATTCCTTAACCACTTTGAATCTATACCTTAACCACTTTCCACCCATCCTTCTCTCCTCCCTACTGCAAGTTTCATGACAAACACGTCTTAAGACAGTATCAGTGATTGAAGGCTGTCTTGCAGAAATTCAAAACAGAGTAAGGATTGAGGATTTCCTTCTTTTTTTTTTTTTTTTTTTTTTTGCTGCCCCTTCATCAGCACCGTTTCAGTGGCATTACTCCCATGCCGCTCATTTAGATTCCTCCATACACGGCCACACCCGGGTTCGTCCGTCGCAGTTCCAGAAACAGCAGTCCACAGGGAACCATCGATGTTTGGTCGCCAGGAGGCCACACACCAGAGGAGACCCTGCACTGCTGCTGAGTCACTTCGGTGGTTCTTCATATTTTCTTTCCTTTGAGTGACGCGAAGAAGTTCACATTCACTGCTCCCCAAGAATTTGAACTCAATGCCATCCAGTCTGCATAATGCTCCAAATTGTGATGAGTGAACTAAATATCAGTCCCAAGACATATTTATTTTGATAAGCATTCCCTTGGCAATGTTACATGCTGTGTGTTAAGTGTGGATGACTGTTTACGTGTGTGTGTGTGTGTGTGTATGTTAGTGTATGAACTGCATCAACGAAGTGTGTATAGCGCATGGAGCTCCATTACAGGAGATTATAGGCTACATTTTCAATGGGCTTGTGTGTATGGGTGCGTGCAAGTTCGCTGAGCATGGCCCATTTTGTTCATGTTTTATTTAAAAACAATTCATTAACCTCTATTGTTATATTATGATCTGAACCTACCAGATGTCATCAGAACTGGCAGCCTGGTCCTCACAGCCGTACATCAGGATGTGATGGGCGGTGTCAGCATTGGCCAGAGCCTCAAACTTCACTGAAACCACAGCCACCATACACACTCAACTTTTTACATGGGTGTTTTCATGCACATTAGCACCTGCATACTGACACACATATCTGCCAATGTTCACATGGATGCGCAAACCACACACGTACTCACATGCATGCATGACACATGCACACACTAATACACACATACATACAAACATATATCCATGTGCCCACACAACATCAGCAGCAGCAGCGCCACCTATACAATATATTACTGTGATTGCTGCAATGACATAACTCTATTTGAATTAACTTAGCAGCAACTTTAAACAGTGGTGGAAATGAATCAGTCATGAGCTTTCCAAACCCTGTTCTTTCTTTTCTCTTATTTGTTTTGAGTAAAATGTCTGGAAAAATCTTTTGCTGGTTTTGTTTTTAGCTGTTTTGTTGTTGTTGTTGGTCTTGAGTTTTCAATCATTTCCTTCTTTGTTACATTATTTCTGTTATTTGTCAGGTTATTTTGGGGGAATTGAGGGTGGGTATGTGTGGAGGGAGATGGATAGAGAAAGAAGACAGACTGAAACAAATGGACTGGATTTTCAACAACAAAAAATAACAACATTTAAGTAATTTGCACTCTGAAATACTATAATGTCACTGATTATGCTTGTTTTGTTTTTGATTGTTTTCTATGGATTTCTTTAAAATGGTAAATGTCAGTGGCCTTTGGCTGAGTTCAGACAGGTGATCAGAAATAACCCTCCATTCCCAGGAACATGTACCCCTTTATATATGGAACTGTTGCTTACAGTACTTGTTATCTCATACTGTCTGGTGGTGACAATAGTATGTATACACACAGAAACCATTCACTACCTGAACCTACACTAAATTATATCAAATCGGCAAGTGAAGATAGAAATTAAAGAAAGTTAAGAAATGATTGAGGTGTTCACTTGCTGTGAACATGTTCTAAGATACTTGACAGTTTGTATTCCTTGACAGCTTGTGTAAGATCTTAAGAAATGAATGATAATACTCCATGATGATAACCAACCAGTGTATAATCCAGCTGCTTGGCTGTTTCTGTCAGAGTATTTATGGTGTTTGCTGTTGTTTGTTTGTTTGTTTTTTGTTTTTTTTTGTTCTTTGTTTGTTTTTTCTTCTTTATAAATGTCCATTAAGATGCTGTTGTTGTTGTAAAATGTCAACCTATCAAAATGGAATTTAAAAAATGTTAAAAAAAAAAAAAAGAAAGAAAGAAATTAAAGAAAGTGCACTTTCTTATGTTCTTCAATGAATTTCACAAGAGAGTGGATGTTGGGATGACCTCCCCTCCCTAAAAGAGACAGAGAAAGGAAAATATAATCCCGTTCACAGAGAACAGAGGAGGAGCTCTGTAATACAAGTTGTGTATTGTTCACACAAAATACAAGTTGTGTATTGTTCACACAAAATACAAGCTGTGTATTGTTCACACAAAATACAAGTTGTGTATTGTTCACACAAAATACAACATGTGTACAAAATACAAGTTGTGTATTGTTCACACAAAATACAAGCTGTGTATTGTTCACACAAAATACAAGTTGTGTATTGTTCACACAAAATACAAGTTGTGTATTGTTCACACAAAATACAAGTTGTGTATTGTTCACACAAAATACAAGCTGTGTATTGTTCACACAAAAGTTGTGTATTGTTCACACAAAAGTTGTGTATTGTTCACACAAAATACAAGTTGTGTATTGTTCACACAAAATACAAGCTGTGTATTGTTCACACAAAAGTTGTGTATTGTTCACACAAAATACAAGTTGTGTATTGTTCACACAAAATACAAGTTGTGTATTGTTCACACAAAATACAAGTTGTGTATTGTTCACACAAACTTCTGCCCACTGCTGATGAGCATGCTCGTCAGTGAAGGACTGTCACTTCTCTGAGATGAGGCAGAGCTTGTAGTTGTAGGTCAGGATTTCAGTCATAACATCCTTATTTGGATTTCCTCCTCTTATAATTGCATTACTCTTGATCAGCAAAAAAAAAATATAATCATTGACAAGTATGCAAAATGAAGTTACTGTACATCGAACACATGCCACAATGATCTCATTTCAGCAAGCTTCAGCAGACAAGCGGTTAAATAATACTAGGAAAATTGACAATAACAGGTCCGCTTTGACAGCTCCAGGTCCATCAGAAAACCTTACTGCAACTTTAATGCTGAAGAACAGAGGCAAAAAAAAAAAAAAAAAAAAAAAGCTGCTGATTCTTTGAACAATCAGAAAAACTGCACATTCCTTTCAAACAATCCGTGCTTTTGTAATCCACACAAAAAGCACTGAAATGTAAATACAGTCACTCACCTACATAAGTTTCATCTTCTTCCACATCGTATCCAGTGCACAAATAAGCATCAGGCTGCAACATCGATGCATTCAATATTCATTCATTGGTAAAATGTGTTCAGCATTATCAATAACACTACAAACTACACTTCTGAACAGTCAGTCACAATAACAAGCTCTGAAATGTGTGTCAGTCACAATGTCCACAACCTGCAGCTTGTAAAACTGCACAATTATCATAATAATTCAATCTTTACAGCATCTGTCCATGTAAAACATGCTCAATCGCCCTGTACAATATAAAAACTGACAGGTAAAACATGTACATATTCAAACTCAAAAGGAAAAACTTAAAAGTATTACACTGCACAGAAATCAAAGTAAACACAGTAACTCACATTCATAAACTCACAAAACCATCATACCTGACACAACAATTATTGTACCTATCATACATAACAATCCTTTACATAACAAAACACAATGCAATGCTCAATTAATAAAATCAAAAGTTTCCATCCACTGTATATAATGTATGGCACTCTCTCTCCCTCACACACACAAACACATGCACACACACATGCACATTTATAAAGCATTACAAATCAGACAGTGATCATCTTCACCATATGTTTTCAACAATTTTGCTAATATGCTTTACAGGTATGTTATATTCCTATTTTCACAACTTATATTTTCCTGAAGCCTAAACATTTTACCAATCTAAAACCAGTTTTCAGCAACTGGTTCAACTCAACCTCCATTGATATGGAGTGTATGTTTGGTGTAATCCCCACATACACCCTGAAAAGAAGAGAAAAATTGCTTGCCAAAATTAACTAGAAACCATTTTCCCTGGATGATAAAAAACAACAAAAGATCCACCACCCACCAAAAAACAAAACAAAACAAAAAATAATGCAATAAATACTCAAATGTAACCACACCAAACAAAAAACCAAAAACCTACCTGGGAAGGTTTGGCCTGTCTCATCAGGATGTCCTTTAGGTATATGGTGCCAGCAGTGTCTTCACCTCCGCTGCTCACTGTGGCTGAAGCTGCCAGACCCAGCACAACACAGAGAAACACAGCATGTTGACATTGCACCATACTGTGTCCAGGGATAAACCAAAGTACTAACTCGGGCTATGCTTTTCTTTTTACAATCTGGGGCTATGGTTTTCTCCTTTAAATCAGGGCTTTGGTTTTCTATATCTGGGGCTATGCCTTTTTCTTAACAGAAACAAAGAGAGTAAAGAAAAGAGGACATTTCTAAGACAGAATTTCCAGATGCTGGTGGAGTTTAACGACCAATTGGCATGAAGCTCCTAAGGTCATGATGGTACAGATGGTAGTCTGACTGTGGTGATGAAGCTGTTTTCTCTATGAAGGTCCAGTTGTTTTCATGGAGGTAGTCAGCTGCATTGTGAGATACTGTTTTTCACTGTAGAAGTCCAGTGGTAGTCAAGGCCACCAGGCGGCCAGTCCTCATGCTCAGTCAACAACCTGCACGTCCAACAATGGCAGACTACTGCCAATAAAGGGAGTGACAGCAGTCAGGAACCGCCCTCCGCCCTCCAATGGCTATCTTTTGGCATTAGTTTTGTGAACCTTGTGCAAGACTGCAGGAAAACAGCAATCCGGACTTGCCCTCCCCAATGCAGCAGCAGTCATACACAAAGTTGGACGTGCAGGCCATCAACACCAGCAAAGACAGAAGTTGGCACTGCTCAGAGACCATCAATGCAGCCAAACTAAAAAACTCCAGGGAAAGGCATTGGCAAACACTGGCCATCCAAACTGCTGGGGACCAAAACCAGCTTTATAGAAGTCTTGGCTGCAGTTGCCTCAACTGCTCCCTGAAGTGTTGTCTCTCAGCTGTGCTGAGCGAGTCTCAAATTTCCGGAAGATGGGCTTATTGTTTATACTGAAAGTAACCCCGGCATCCCCATGGGGGGATTGTGGCATCACTATCAGTGCTAACAAGCTTCACAATTGTCTCAAGACTTACCGTACACACACACATATCACAAAAGAATACAGACTTGAACTGTATCTGACCTACTCAAGGATAAGTGCACACAATCTCAACATGAAAAGAGGCAGATACATAGATTCAGACAAATATGTTAAAGTATGCAAAATCTGTGGTGTAATAGAAGATAAGTATTATTTTCTTGACAAAAATGTCAGCTATAACCACTCAGAAGTTTTACAAAACAATACAGTCTGAATTAACAAATTTTGTATTCCTGATGCAGTCAGATATATGTGTAAATACCACCCTGAGCAGCCTCAACAAGTACAGTTCATATAGGAATATCTGAAAGTGTACATCAGGTAAGAACTCACACATCTTATACACAGTTTGGTTGGGTTTTACCCTTCATTGTTGCTGTGCCTATAAACCTTTATATATGGCTTCCATGACATTACATACGATTCTCATTCTGATTCATAAAACGGCATTCACATGCTGTTTCTGCAGGCTGTGCAGAGAGGTGGTATTACCTGACGACCCCATGGGATGATGGTGGTGGTGATGACCGTGGGCCTCAGCCTCCAGTAATGGCTGTGGTGGCAGTGTCACGTCAGAGTCAGCGGGCAAGTTGCTCACCAGATCCCCAAAGTCCGATCCCCCACACTGACCTGACGGCTCCTCCACTGAAGTGTCCGTGTAGAACATAATGTAGAAGTTGCACATCTCATCCCTCCCTGTCGCCCTGAGGGAACACACACACACTGAGTTCACTATGTCTCTGATCTTGAAAAAGGTATTTGGTTATGGATAAGTTTGAGGCTGAAGAGTGGATAAACTTTGCGTCTCCAGCCTTGAAATGGTGTTTGTGCACATTATGAATAAGATGGCAGGCTGAACAACTGATAAACTTATTTTCTTTGTTTTGTAGATTAAAACAAAATGGAGTCTGATAATTGGGTGGTACTGAATGCTTGTTTTCTTCAACTTAAATAGTCAGATATGTGCTTGTAATTACACTGTAATATACTCTTTTCATAGTTTTTAAATTTCTTACTTTTGTTTCCCCTCTTATTTTCATACTTTTTCTTCTTATGCATTTGTAAGAAACAACTCTTAATGTTCACTTATCTTTGAGTGTATACATGTATGACCATTACTGCCCTGCCATTTGAGCAGCTGTAGTCATTTTCCACAGGTGTGCAGGCTAGGTATGTTCATGTTTTGACTGTCAAATTCTGACATGGAATGGAGAATCGTTCACATGCATATTTCATCTTCTTCATGAGTATTGTACACAAAGGTGATCAAGGCATCAGCAGATGTGACATGGGAGATCTGAGACAATGATCCCTGCCCTCACACAATCAGGTGCTTGTGAGTGTTATGAGGAGATGTGGGGATTACACCAAACAATTAATATCCACAGTTAAGGTCTAGCATAGAAGTCAGGGCCCAAACCTTTCCTTCTGCTGTTTTAACCTTCCCCAACAAAGTAAGGTACACCTGGCTGGAGTGAGAAAAACCAGACTAAAGTACCTTTTCCATGGACTCAACATCATGCTAAAAAGCAGCCTTGAACCCTGATCACTGGTGAACTCTGGGCCAGAAGTCTGACACCTAGCCGATACAGCCACAGCCAAATAAAGTCAGCTGCAAGTTGTTTTTGTTTGTTTTTTTAAGAAACAATTACCCTAATTCACTTATTCAGGCTCTCAACTGACCAGCCTACCTACAACTAAAAACTTAATTCACGCAAAGTAATGCATAGCTTCAAAGATCTGGGATCATTTTATTATTTGTGTACTAGTAGCCCAAACATCCAATACATGTAAAAACAAGCTCACCACAAACATCACATCAGCAACAAGATCACAACAACATCAACAGCAACAACACTACCACAACCAAAGAAAAAAAAAAGGCAGACTGAAAGGGAAGAAAGAACTAGAAGGAAGGAAAAAGAGAGAGAGAGAAAAAAGCCCTACCCAACTTTTACTGTATGGTCCATGCCTACTGAGTTGTACGTACAGCGGGCCACCTGTGAGAACAATGATGAACAGGGTAGCTGTTAGCACAGGACAGGAATCAGACCTCTACTGGAGTCTGTACCAGTGGGTCACTTTATAGTATGTGTAACTGAACAAAGTCTACAGCCATCGTAGCTGGATGTACACCTCCAGTAGTGCTCAACACTGATATGCCTTGGTTATAGGAAGACAAACACAACCAAAAACGTATTCAGTAAAGCAGCAAGGAAGACAAATATTAACTGTTTCTGTCTCTTGCCAAAATACCTTGAAAGCCAGGCCACGTGCATAACATCAACACCGATTTCAATCTGTTACATGTGGACACAGCAACACTGATTTACCTCTGTTCCATGTCATGGGCATGCAAAGAGTTCAATGCTAATACATTCATAATAACACATAAAAAACAACCTGAGAATGTCTAAATGTCTCCAAACGTCTGTCAAATGCTAAGATCACGAAACGAGAATTCTCTCTGCACATGCATCCCTTATCTTATTTTCATCTTTTTATATTTTTATTCCATGTCTTATTTTTATATCTCAAAACCAAGCATACCATGACACTCACCTACCCCATACCCTTCCTACCAGTCACAACACCTGTGTGCACACTGCAGGTAAATGATACATCAATCACATCACAACAGCAAAAGCAGGTATTTTCAATGTTACACACCACTTATCAGAACTTCACGACAGGTAAGTTTTTGTTTTGATTAACCGACAGCAGAGAACAAATCAAAAGGAGTCAAGATAATGTTTGACTTACCAGCTTGTCTCCTGGCTTGACTTCAATGCTGGCATTGGAGGGATAAAAGGCCTGTCCAACATACAGCCACAGTCATGCATAATGGTGTGTGTGTGTGTGTGTGTGTGTGTGAATGTATGTGTATGTCAGAGCATATGCACATGCATCTGTGAGTATATGCCAGGGTGTGCAGGTGTGAGTGTGAGTGTGAGTGTGTGTGTGTGTGTGTGTGTGTGGAGTGTGTATATGCGTGTGTGGAGTGTGTATATATGTGTGTGTGTGTGTGTGCGTGCGCGTGTGCGTGTATGCACATGTGTCAATATGTGCGTACATGCCTGTATGCCCATTTATGCGTTTGTGCTTGCACATACATACGTGTGTCTGTGTGCATACGTGTGTGTGTGTGCATGTGTGAGTGCATGTATATATGCATGTGTGTGAATTTGAATGTGCATGAGACAGACTGACCTGGGGCCACTGGGGGTTGCCTTTGCCAATCAGGTGGTAGCCAGTATCGTTGTACTGATAGCCTGTGATCACGCTGCCTGTCAACAGCACAGTCACTCTTAAACATTCTCATGTCCATGATGTGTAGAAAATCATTATCCATATAGGGTTCTCAAAAAAGTGCAGGACAATTTGGGTACTTCTAGAAGTGTTTTTCGTATAGGCATGGTGGAATGATGTTGAATTTTGGGGGGGAAAAAATTGCTATCAAATAGGTTCTCATAAACTTAAGGACTTGTATAGTTTTCTTCAAAGAGGCATAGTGAAAAAATGCTGTTTTTCTGTCAAACAGCTGTGTATGCTGGCCAAAGTGACGAGCACCACTCAAAACCAGATGAGCTTTCTTGTACATGCATTTCCTTCTTTTATAATGTAAAAACACACATCTATAAACCACTGAATAGCTGTAAATTTTTGGTCAAAACAACAATTTTTCAAAAAGTATCATTTTTCAAGCTGTTTATGGTGTACTTGTGTCTGAAACATCCGTTTGTGTATTTAATGCAACACCAGTGTTAGACATAGACAATTTTATGCAGCTTGCATAATCCAAATCATCCCTCATTTTTAAAAATTTTTATTTCATCAAAACATGCCTGCTATCATGAATGGTCCTTAAATTCTATGAACCCTGTATAAACTACAAAGAAACACTTGGAATATAAATTTTTTTTTAAATGTCATCATTGTTTATATAGACTTCTTCCTCTTCGGAATACATCACTTTTTATTCAGAAAAAAGTCAGTTACACCATTTAAAAGTTCACCAAAAAATCATGCAACACTGATCTCTTTGTTCAGCAGTCAAGGATTTAACTAAGAACATATTAAACTGGTTTTATGTCAGGTCACAAGTGACATAAGCAAGCCAGGCACAAAGAAGGCACAGTTTTTCTTCCCAGTAGCATTTTTCAAACTGCCCTTCTCAATTGTCACGCGGACTTCCCTGTTCAGTTGAAAGTCTCTCAAAATACATCTCTTCCATTCTGTCTACCAACTTATTGACAAATATGCTTTTTGAATTTCTGCTGGCTGTGTGTGCGTGCATGCATGGGCGTGTTTCTTTTTGTGTGTTTCTATGTGCACATGCTTGTTCTTGTATGGTGAATTTGATACATGTATGGGAGGTGTAAGCATCAGTGTGCATCATTAATATTGTTATCATTATTATCTGTATTTTTATTTCTTTTTATCACAACAGATTTCTGTGTGAAATTCGGGCTGCTCTCCCCAGGGAGAGCGCTTCGCTACACTACAGCACCACCCTTTTTTTCTTTTTCTTTTTTCCTGCGTGCATTTTTATTTGTTTTTCCTATCGAAGTGGATTTTTCTACAGAATTTTGCCAGGAACAACCCTTTTGTTGCTGTGGGTTCTTTTACGTGCACTAAGTGCATGCTGCACACAGGACCTCAGTATATCGTCTCATCCAAATGACTAGCGTCCAGACCACCACTCAAGGTCCAGTGGAGGGGGAGAAAATATCGGCAGCTGACCCGTGATTCAAACCAGCACACTCAGATTCTCCTAGGCGGACACTTTACCTCAAGGCCATCACTCCACTATTGTTGTCATCATCTCTCTATTATTGTCATCATCATCATTATCATATTATTGTTATTATCATTATTATCAAGAAAGGTGCAGCTAGTTACCCAGGCCATGGGCGTGTGTCCTGTAGGCGAAAGGGAACATGCTGTAGCCTTTCTTGAACTGACAACTGATGTCCACGTGGTATTCTGCACACAGTCCATGTCACTTGTCACCTCTCTTACACCTGCTGCACACCTAAGCACACAGTCCACGTCACTTGTCACCTTTAGCACACCTGCTGCACACCTAACCACCGCACAATTCTCCCATGTGATGTGCATTACAAACTTTAGAGACATATTTTTAATAAAAAAAAAGATGTATAGATATATATATTTATATACATATATTTATACTTATATATCTATATACACACACACTTAAATGTGCTGTCAAAACACCAGATGCTGCACAACTAACCCCTTCAGTACCAAGCATTATTATGTATTTTGTTTTCTATTTTGCCAAGCAATGTTTTCGCTTATGGAAGATAAAAAAAATTAATTAAAAAAATTCTAGCTTGCAAATTACTAGAGGAAAAATATATGTAACACATACTTTGCTGAAAGGAAAATGAACAGACAATCAATTTCTGATCGCTATAATTAGGAGAGCTTGAGCCATAAATGTAATGAAAATAAAGAGTGTAGACTAGAGCCTTTCTTTGGGACATTACACTGTGCTGAAATGGGGAATGAACTCTGATGATCATGATGAACACTGGGTCATAAGTCCAACACCAAAGTGAAAAATCTGAGTAAAGTGCCTGTCCTAAGGACACACCATGCTGAAACAGGGCCTCTGATCCTGATCACTGGATCGTAAGTCCAACACCGAAGTGATCTGACCACTTCACCTGAACACTTACTTTCCTGGTTGGGAGGGACGATGAAGTTGTAGGACATGAGGAGAAACACGCCGGCCACATACTGCTGTCTGCAACATCACGACAACACACATCATCAGCTTCATTTGTCTCTTTCATGGTCATTCTTTTCTATCATTCCCTCTCTCTCTCTATCATGCAAACACACACACACACACACACACACACACACATACACACAAAAAATACATACTTTTTCTTGGATAGATGGAGACGTATACCAGACGAATCTGGAGGTTCATCCTCTGAAACACAACAACCATCATCACCAAAGCATCACAACCAGAACTCTGCTCCTGCCACACTCACACATAACACCTATAATTTATCTGGCAACAGACAAGTATCAACATATCCAATAATGTGCTATCATTGTATCAAAAAGAAAAAAATCCCTTATATGTGTCTGTTAAAAGCATACAAAAACTAAGACAAAGCAGAAAATGAAAGTGTCATAACTGTCCACACCATTTATTAAAACTCCCCTGTACATGACTCTAAAAAACAAAAACTCCTGGGACAATGCAGACAATTGCTTCCAGTTTCTGCATTGCCCCAGTAAAGGGCAGCGTGTGTGTGTCTAAACGTATGAGTTATCTTGCTTTTCCTTCAAGATGCAAGTAACAGTATGATATAGAACATGACACAACCCATTTTCTTAAATCAGAAGGACCACTTTGATCCCAAAAAGTAACTCTGTGACCTGTTTACTGAACTATCACACCAGGACTAACATTTAAACTGTTCAAACCACTGCCACGTGAACTTACTAACTCTGTGACCTGTTTACTGAACTACCACACCAGGACTAACATTTCAACTGTTCAAACCACTGCCACGTGAACTTACCTTTGAATGATTTAGCATAGTGGATCTGCATCACAATTTTCTTGATTGATGTCATCTTGCCTATTCTGAGTCCCACTCCTGGAAAAAAAAAAAAAAAAAAGAAAAAAAAGGGAAATAAAAACAGAAGGAAAACATCTAAATACAGAAATATCTTTATTTATCTATATCTATCTAGATATATATACATATATAGTTATATAGACATACATAAATATAGATATATATCTTAAACATAGTGGCTGGAATATTTGTGGAATATAAACATCCAGACAGCAAAGACTCATTCTGAATGAAAACTGAGTGAAAATTAAATAATTGTACCTTTTTGGTTTTTACCCGGAGGTAAAATCTGACTGACCCAGATAAACCCCAGTAGTTATTCAGACTTGCCTGGAATGTCCCACAGGGGTAAACCAACCAGTCAGAAGTGATTCCCTACATTTATTTAAGCTCATCCTTTCGTAATTGATTTGGGGGTCATTCTATCCTCGCTTGAAATGACCCAAAATGGTAAATTTGGCACAGTTAAAATCAATATAAGCTATTTATGTAAAGACCCCCACCCCCCCCCCCTGCACCCCCGGCCCCCCTCCACCCCTCCTTCACCACATATTTACTTCCGTTAAATCGTAACAGAGGTGGGGAGAACAGTACAGGATAGCCCAGAATGACCCTCTGTCTTTTTTTAATAGCTTGATTAAAACCCAAATAAATGGAGGTAATTTCCAACTGGGACGGGTCAATCTTGTTCATTTGAGGCAGGCCAAGAAAGACCCCAGGGTAAAACCAAGTGGGGGGGGGAGAAGGGGGGGGGGGAAAGAGGGGAGGGAGGGGTTAGTCTGAAGCTGTTACACCTGAACCCACCATCAGGAAGTTGTGTGGGGGGAGCATTCTTGGCCCAGGCAAACATGATCTGCTGTCTGCCCCGACAGACCGGGGGGCAATTCCTGACAACACACACACATGTTTCAACACTTTTGTTGTGACTAAATTCAGCAGAGATGTGAAATGCATCTGTGGAGAGCCTAATATTTCAAGCAAAGACATCATATTTGAATGCTAGTCTGAAAAAGTGATTCGGAGAGCCTATTTCTCATAAAAAACATAATATTCAAGTTGCCGCAGAGTTCGCTTGAACACATTTTTGACAATCTCACAAATTTAACTGATATTTCAGAAGGTTTACTGCACAGTCCAACAGGGTATTTGTTATTGCTGTCTGATGTTAGGTTCTTTTTTTTTTCTCTCATCATTCTGCTTATGTTCCATAACTTTCTCCTTTCATTACCCCCCTTTTCTTTAACATTGTGTGGGTTTACATGCTATTTTTAAACCTATTTAACCCCAAGGAGTTTACAGCCTTGGGAGGCTTCCCTGTCATACTGATGTGAAAAAAAGCAGAAAAAAAATACTGAAATCAATCAGTTTTCCCTCCAAAATGACATACCTGGAAATTGCCGGAAAAAAACTGCAGAAGTTAACTCCCTTGGCTTGTGTTTTATGCATATGTGGGAATGTGGACACCGTTTTAATGCGAAAAATTTCAACCCCCACAGTGCTCCGGTGCATGGTTCAACAAGTTAACCACCCTCCCACTCCCGTCGCTCTCTTCTCCTGCACCAACCCAACCTCCCCATTTCTTTTTCCTGTCAAATATCACTTAAAGAGAAAAGATGTAAAACTGACAACTACACATGAGATTACCAACAGCAGCAACATCACAGCTGTGAACACATTTCCCAAGAGACAGGGTGACAGATAAAAGCTTTTCAAGTGGCAGTAACATTCCATCCTCTACCACCATACCATTCACTTCTGTGTGTGTGGTGTTAGTATGTTAACCCTTTCACTGCCAAACTCGCATTTACACAGCAGCTAGGTAGAGGACCCATGTCACTGAAGGGTGACCAGATCATGGGTCTGTTATCCATGAACCTATTGCTCTTTATGTTTGGTGGTAGAATAGGCCATATTTTCTACACATCGCAGGGGGAATCCCTAGCTATTCTTAGACACCTTATTTTCTGTGTAAATAGCACAAGGGAATTTTGCACTCTAAATTGACTGGTGGTGAAAGGGTTAACTGTAAGAGTGAATATTGCACAGCATTACACAAGATTATATGCCATGTAAAAATGATTCATTATCATTTATTATTATCATTATCATTACGATCTGAACCTACCAGATGTCATCAGAACTGGCAGCCTGGTCCTCACAGCCGTACATCAGGATGTGATGGGCGGTGTCAGCATTGGCCAGAGCCTCAAACTTCACTGAAACCACAGCCACCATACACACTCAACTTTTTACATGGGTGTTTTCATGCACATTAGCAACTGCATGCTGACACACATATCTGCCAATGTTCACATGCATGCATGGTACATAAACACACTGACATGTATGCATGACATATGCACACACACACACACATGCACACGTACACACACACATGCAGACACACGTGACACATACACACACACATACATACACACAAAGAGCGGCACCACTAAAACAACTGATGACAATTGCTACAATGACTCACTCTATTCCAACAGACCGAAAGAAACGCATCAGGTTTTCAAAACAAAACATTTAAGTCAATTGCGCACTGAAGTGCTGGTGTTACTGATCATTTTTGTTTAGTTTTTGTATGTTTTACAGAGATAAGATGAATGATCTGGCATTGTTTGTTTGGACTTCTTCCTCTTGGGACTGCATTACTTTGGATCAGATAAATAATCACACCTTTGATAAGTACCCAAAATGAAGTTTATGTGGAGTGATGGCCTAGAGGTAACGCGTCCGCCCAGGAAGCCAGAGAATCTGAGCGCGCTGCTTTGAATCACGGCTCAACCACCGATATTTTCTCCCCCTCCGCTAGACCTTGAGTAGTGATCTGGACGCTAGTCATTCAGATGAGATGATAAACTGAGGTCCACTTAGTGCACGTAAAAGAACCCACAGCAACAAGAGGATTGTTCCTGACAAAAAATTCTGTAGAAGAATCCACTTCGATAGGAAAAACAAATAAAACTGCAAGCAGGAAAAAATAATTTTTAAAAATGGGTGGCGCTGTAGTGTAGTGACGCGCTCTCCCTGGGGAGAGCAGCCCGAATTTCACACAGAGAAATCTGCTGTGATAATAAGAAATACAAATGTATCTCAAAATCAGGTCACACTGATCTCATTTCACTATGGTCAAGCAGTCAATGGGTTAAAAAAAAAAATCAAGAAAGTTGCCACTCACAAATTAACTTTGACAGCTGTATGTCCATCAAAAAACCCTATTGTAACTGTCATGCTGATGGAAAAGCTAAGAGACAAAAAAAAACAAGAACTGCTAATGTTTGTTTGAACAATCAGACAAACTGCACTTTTTTTTTTCCAAACAAACTAATCCACACAAAAAACATTGTAATGTTAATACAGTCACTCACCTACATAAGTTTCACTTTCCTCCACATCGTAACCAGTGCACAAGTAAGCGTCAGGCTGAAACAACATTCATTATTAATCATCCCCACCCAGTGGAACTCATGGCCATATAGAGTAAGACATTCACAGCCCATTCCTAGCTTCAAAACCAACCCCAAGACCCATTTATTCAAAACTGCCTTTAACTATGTGTTATATATATATGTGAGAATGCATGCATGCATGATAATGTGTATCCACATATAGTTCACTATGTACAATGTTGTATGTTGTGCTTTGTATGTTATTTTGATGCACTGCCTTTTCATAGTCTGTAAATGTAATGTTTCTTATTGTTATAATGTGCTCGGTGTTATTAATATCACCATAGTGTGCTCAGTGTTATCAATAACAACTACAAAATACACTTCTAAACAGTCAGTCTCAAGTTCTGAAATGTGTTCAGATATTGTCAGTTACAACGTCCACAAAATATGACATGTAAAAATGAACATTCCAGGTTGAGCAGTGGCCGAGTGTTAGTGCGCCTGACTATGAAGCGAGTGTCCACAGGTTTGAATCCCAGATATGGACTGGACATGGACATGGACATGCACACACACACACACACACACACACACTCTATCTCTCTCTCTCTCTTTCAGGAGAACATTCAAATGTAATTCAAATTACGCATGTGAACGTTGTAACGTAGTCGAAGATGAAAACCATTTTATAAACAATTGTGTCCTTTACAATAACCTGTTGCAAAAACATCTGAACTCTGAAGGTCAATCGTATGTTCACTTGCTGAAGAATGGTTCTGTTTACAGTATTCGTAAACTCTGTGTTTATATATTTAATGCCCTGAAGATAGGACAGGAATTCTTTGACAGCAATGAAGAAATTCAGAATTTATTATGCACAAGAAGCACTTTCGTTCTACAGGTTTAAGTTAGTATCTATTTTACATTTTGTTGTCGCTTCGTGATCACCATATTGTGTATTTTTGACCTCTTTCTAGGGGCTGGAGGCCTGGAGATTAAAGTTTTTGTTCTTGTTCTTGTTCTCTCTCTCTATGAATAAAAAACAACAAAACATCCCAAAATTAACCAGAATCTTTTTGTCCCAGGATTTAAGAAAATGCTACCTGGGAAGGTTTGGCCTGTCTCATCAGGATGTCCTTGTGGTATACGGAACCAGCACTGTCTTCATCTCTACTGTTCACGGTGGCTGAAGCTGCCAGTCCCAGCACCATACAGAGGAGCACCACACATGGCACCATCTTGTGTCCAGGCAGAAGAACAATACTACAATCTGGGGCTATGCTTTTCTCTGCACAGTCCGGGGCTATGCTTTTCTCCTCACAGTGCGGGGCTATGCTTTTCTCCTCACAGTCTGGGGCTATCCTTTTCTCTGGGGCTATGCTTTTCTCCTCACAGTCTGGGGCTATCCTTTTCTCCTCACAGTCTGGGGCTATGCTTTTCTCCTCACAGTCTGGGGCTATGCTTTTCTCCTCACAGTCTGGGGCTATGCTTTTCTCCTCACAGTGCGGGGCTATCCTTTTCTCCTCACAGTCTTGGGCTATCCTTTTCTCCTCACAGTCTGGGGCTATCCTTTTCTCCTCACAGTCTGGGACTATGCTTTTCTCCTGACAATCTGGAACTATGCTTTTCTCCTGACTGGGGCTATCCTGTTCTCCTCATGGTTCAGTCAGATCTGAAACACATGACAAAGATTTTCAAATATGAATGATTTTTTTTTGGGGGGGGGTAGAGGGTGGGGGTGGAACACAGAACTAACTGCTGAAATGCTGATAACCATCTATAGCGACAGTAAAAGTCAAAACATTGTCCAAGCAAAATATGAAGATTCAACTTTCTTAACAAAGTTACAAAAAGCAAAACAATGCAAATCTACATACAATGAACCCAACCAAGGGGAAAACAGACCGCCCACCCTCTGAAAAAAAAGTAACAGTAACAAACAAACAAAAAACCTGCACACACCAAACCCTGTGACAGTTTTCATTCTACAGAGTGCCTCCCAGGTTCACACCATAAAAATCCTAGAACCAAAGGCCAGTTTGTCTGTCATCACAAACACATGACAACACATTGCTTCCTTGAGGCAGATCTCTGTCAGCTATGTCACTAAACCCACCCCACTCCTTAAGACCAGAAGTACTGGCAATGTCCAAAATTCCAAAATGTTTAAGGACAACATCCAGCCAAACTGACAAAAATACAGGTTTCACAAAAAGTTAAAGACCATTTGAGAACTTGAAATGCTGCTGATTTTTCAGCAGATAACATAATTCATAGCCACAGTGCTTTCTGGCATATGTACTTCATTTATTTTTCAATGAAAAATCACAGCTGTGGTCTGCAAACCACTAAATAGCTGTAATTCTTTTCAACTGAATCATCAATTTTCAAACTTTTTTTTCAAGCTGTTTATAGTGTGCGTGTGCTGAAAACACAAGTGTATTCAATGAGAGACAATGCAGTGGCAAACCAGATACAGTCTGCATTGTTTGAATCATCTCTCGACTATTTTTAACTATTTATGAAAACATATCTGCTTTTGTGAAGTGTTCCTTAACTTTTTCTGAACCCTGTATATTTCTAATTCTTAAACACCAAGCTAATCCATGCTTTCTATCTGATTTAAGTATCTCAAAATACAGATACCAAGTGTGAATAAGATATAGGACAGATTTTGGGACATTTTGTTTTTTTATATTTCAGTGATAATTAATGTTGATATGGGTGATGACTGACAATACCGTTAAACAGAGGTCCATTTTGGTTTGGGACTACTTGTGGAGACTGTACTCTCATAATATATCCTGGTGTCAACCAGGCAGAGAGAAAGAAGGGAAGAAGCCAGCCACAGGCAAAACAAATCCCCCAAAAACCCCATCTCTGAAGGGGCTCGGACCTGTGTCCACCCAATCGTCAGTCCCCAACACTAACCACTTCAACACTGTGGCTGGTACAAAACAGATACTGGTTACAAGCTGAATTTTTCATGAAGATGCCTGAAGTGGTTATGAAGGAAGCTGACACTTCAGGAGCCCATGCACTTACATCATATGACTGTGGGAACAATGTCTTGAATATGATGTGTGTGTGTGTGTGTGTGTGTGTGTGTGTGCGTGTGTGCATGTACATTCATTTTTTAGCTTGACGTTTACTGAAAGTAATATCAGATGAATGAGAGAGAGAGAGAGAGAGAGAAAGAGACAGACAGTGAATGTGAGTGAGTGAGTGAGTGAGTGAGTGTGTGTGTGTGTGTGTGTGTGTGTGTGCGTGTGTGCATGTACATTCATTTTTTAGCTTGACGTTTACTGAAAGTAATATCAGATGAATGAGAGAGAGAGAGAGAGAGAGAGAGAGAGAGAGAGAGAGAGAAAGAGACAGAGAGTGAACGTGGATGTGAATGTGCTGGCGTTTTTTTGTTTTGCGCACGCATGTGCGCGCGTTTGTGTGTGTGTGTGTGTGTGTGTCTGTGTGTGTGTGGGTGGGTGGAGGGGGGGGGGGGGTGTATGTGAGTTCATTCTTTAACATCTGCTGTAAGTGATATTGGATGACTGTGTATGTGCTTGTGGTGTGTGAGTGTATGTGAATGTGTATGTGTGCACATGACAGAGAGTGAGAGAGAGTGAGAGAGAGAGAGAGCGAGAGAGTGTGTGTCTGTGTCTGTATGCGTGCACGCATGCACACACACGTAAGCATGCCTATATGTGTGCGTAAAGATAACCTCGAAATCCTTATCAAATAAATATGAATTGTTAGTCAAACTTTTATGCTTTTGCCTCATGGTCTAAGCATGAGTTTTGTCTTTGTGGTCAGATTTATAACGTACATACACCATTTTGCTTTGGCAACAGCTGTTTGTAATGACCGGGATACACTGTAAAGAGCAGAGTGATGAGACTGTATGATTACTTTGTATGAAAGGGAAAATCGTTGATATCTATATACATATATGTGTGTGTGTGTGTGTGTGTGTGTGTGTGTGTGTGTGTGTGTGTGTGTGTGTGTATTTGTATTTCTATTTCTTTTTATCACAACAGATTTCTCTGTGTGAAATTCAGGCTGCTCTCCCCAGGGAGAGTGCTTCGCTACACAACAGCGCCACCCATTTTTTTGTATTTTTTCCTGCGTGCAGTTTTTATTTGTTTTTCCTACTGAAGTGGATTTTTCTACAGAATTTTGCCAGGAACAACCCTTTTGTTGCCGTGGGTTCTATTACATGCGCTAAGTGCATGCTGCACATGGGACCTCAGTTTATCATCTCATCCGAATGACTAGCGTCCAGACCACAACTCAAGGTCTAGTGGAGGGGGAGAAAATTTCAGCAGCTAAGCCATGATTCGAACCAGCGCGCTTAGATTCTCTGGCTTCCTAGGTGGACATGTTACCTCTAAGCCATCACTAAGTGTGTGTGTGTGTGTGTGTGTGTGTGTGCATGTGTCATAAGACAGATCATAAAAGTAAAAAGAAGACTTATAACATCATATCTGAGAGACAGAGAGAGACAGACAGAGATTCATCATGTTCTTAGCAGTATTTTCCTACAGGTGATAAACTGACTCCTCAGTCACAACAAAACTAAAACCCTGGCCATGTTTTGCATAATTCATGAAAAAAAAATCTGCAATGAACACCAAGATTAAATACATTTATATGGTTATATTTGACACGTGAAACTGGCACATTTATGTGTTCATGGGCATACATATACATTCCACTTGTGTACAGGGATGCAAAACACACACACACACACACACACACACTTAAAACATAAACGCACACAAGAGCACTCACACACACACACACTAAACACACACAATCACAAGCACACACTACTCAAAACACACTCATTGCTCACACAGACACACAGATACAAACACACAGATTTCACACACACAAACACAAATAAACACCACACAAATACACACGCAAACACACAGACACACTCTAGCACAAAACAGAGAATCACAACCTCTCTTCCAGCCCACTTCCACAAACTTTCAATTCAGCACGCAATTCATGTGCTGTTTCTAGGTTCTCATAATCATGGCACTCCATTCCATATTTGTACTGCATGGAGCCATATCTATTTCTTCCAAATTCCAAGCAGGCATGCATGTGTACATGGAGGAGAAGGAGGACTTTTGTTTAATGTCTCATCACACATACTGGTGATTGTAGACAGTTTGTTGGAGTATCAATTTTTACATTTGATTGTTATCGTTCAGGAGAGGAGGGGGGAGAGGGATGAATGGTGAGTTGGGGAAAACCCGGTAGATGGAGGGTGAAATTTGAAATAAATATTTAAGTACAGTTACAGAAAACTACTTCATGGACTTCATAAAAGAGAAGTCATTAATCTAACAGCAAAACGACTGATAATGAATGCAAAAAGTCAAGAACATCCACATTCCCAGTCACTTGTGAAGACACTATTTTGTGCAGGCAAGGCTTCATGAAATCACAGTAAAAAATCATATGCTTAATTGTCACATAACATGTGCGCTTGACTTTAGGGCAATATTTAGTCTGTAATGAATTGGATAATAGTCAGAAAATCAAACTTAAAATTGGTCTGCGAATTGAACCAATGTCTGAGAAAGACATGTGTACATGTATGTCTGTGCATGTGTGTGCGTACATGTGTGCATGTGTGTGTGTGTGTGTGTGTGCGCGCGCGCACGCATGAGTGCTGTGTGTGTGTATGTGCATGAGCTCTGTGTGTGTGTGTAGTAGTAGTAGTAGTCTTCAGTTTAACGTCTTCCACTTTAAGTGATATTAGACGGAAAGAAAAAAAAAAAGAAGAAGAAAAAAAAAGGGGGGGGGGGGGTTGGGGGGTGGAAGGCGGGGCGTGGTGGTGGGAACAGTATTGGGCAGAGGGTGAAGAATGGTGTGTGTGTATGCGTGCGTGCGTGCGCGCATGCATGTGTGTGTGTGTGTGAGAGAGAGAGAGAGAGAGCAAGTGACGTGTGTGTGTGTGTGTGTGTGTGTGTGTGTGTGTGTGAGAGTGTGTGTGTGTGACATATATGAGTACGTCAATGATGTATCCGGGTTCTTGCGTGCTTTGTGTCTGACTGATGCGTTATTGTAGAGCATTTTTTAGTTTTGAAAACGCAATATAAGCGTACTATTACCAATGTTATCATTATTATATATTAAGTGGCACAACACAGAATTATTGGCCCATGCATCTGTCCTCTTGGAGACCGGATCTGACCAGCAGATGTCTGTTTCTGAACCTAAAAGCTGTCGCTGAAATAGGGACAGAGAGATAAAACAGATAAATGTCTGGTTGGTGTGTGTGTGTGTGTGTGTGTGTGTGTGTGTGTGTGTGTGTGTCTGAGAGAGAGAGAGAGAGAGAGAATGAGTGTGTGTGTGTGCGCGCGAGTGTGTGCATGCACATGTAAGAGTGTGAATATTTGTCTGTGTATGTGTGCATGTGCATGGGTTCAATCATGCATGTGAGCCTACAAGCATGCATGCAATGATGTATACAAGTAAATGAATGAATGTGTGTGTGTGTGTGTGTGTGTGTGAGCGTGTGCACACACGCGCTGCACAAGCGTGTGTGTGCATGCATTCTCACTCCCTCCCAACCAACCTCTTACTTCCTCACTCAATAAATGATGCAGTGAAGAAAATCAGTTCACATAAAAAAAACAATAACTAAAGGACATGAAACCCAAACTGCTGTGAACCCCTGAACATGGCCACTGGCACGTACGTGGTAACCAGCAGGGATGACAGAAGCCACATCCACCTACAGCAGCAGGTGGCACAGCTTGCGTTAAACTAAAACCTTCCCTGTACCCTACACATCCTGGTCACACAGCAGTCAAAACACAATCAACTTCTCCACAAAGGCGTCAGTGTTGGGCTGCAGCCAATATCTCCTCAAGTGCAGTATTACTCATCGTTGTCACCTGCCAAAATTGCCCTTGGTGACAATTTTTTGGGGGCAGGCCTTGTTACCAATTTGTTGCCCATTTGTCATGACAAATTTGAGAGGGACTTGACAAATTGGAGAGAATGAACTGTTGGACTGAATTCACTTCTGCACTGCGCTTGGCTAAACATTATAGGAGTATATATTGGTATCTCTATTTCTTTGAAGCTATGTCTCTCTCTGTCTCACTCTGAGTGTCAGTGCATGTATGTGTGTGTGCCTGTGTGTGAATGTATGTAAGTATTCTGTTGCTTGCTAATGCGTGTTTAAGTCCATCCTTCCGGGATATATCCTGTCACGAAACTTTCTGTGCCTGTTGGGGATCATCTGTTCACACATTCAAGCCAGTCCAGTTCAAAGTTCTATTAATTAAGGGTAAAAAGGGGAAGCTTCATCATTTTTTTACATCTTGCCCTAGAAAAGGAAGGGGGAAGGGCAACACAAAAACCAACCAAACAAAAACATGTCTTCAAACAACCAAATCATAGCAGCACAAAAGATGACATTGCCGACTGCAAGTAGGTAAAGCAGTTGAAGCAACTGGTCAGAATCAATTGTTGCTGGTGACAAACTTCCAAATGGTGACAAATTTGGAAATGAGGGCAGAGAAATTGTTGCTGGCACAAACATTCATGCTGACAACAATTCCTGACACAGAAGTGCTTTCCTGTGACATTAACGGGAAGTTGTTTTGACTACATGAACTGTCAAGGTGTGGGGGGATTTTAAGGTTTGCTTTTATTGAGCTGACAACATTTTTTTCTTTGCTCAATTTCTTTCAGGTGAATTTTTTTTTTTCACCCAAGAGCTTCTTTGTCCAAAAAAAGGGAGACAGATAGAAATATAGAGAGACAGGGGATGCATGTGTATGTGTTTGTCGGTGTAAGTGTGTGTGACAGAAAAAGAGAGAGAGAAAGAAAGAAAACAATAACAATAAAAATAAATATTTTGTTGAAAGAGGAAAGTAGAATAACCATATGCTTCTTTACCTGCAGCTTTCAAGGGAAAAAATCAAAGTAATCATTAAAATCATGGACAAGATAACGAAAAAACGAGGCAGGGTACATTGTTCTACATACACATAGCCTATATGCACGTACACATACACTAACACATGACCAATAGACAATTGAAAACAAGCATACATGTATATATAAGACACACACATAAATACATAATCATATTCAATATACAGATATACATAAAAACATACACATATATTACAAATGCAAATGACAAAGAGAAACAAAGTGAGAGGGAGAGACATGCAACAGACAGGGAGAGACAGAGAGAGGAGACAGGGAGGGGAGAGAGAGACAAGGAGAGACATAGCATTCATGCATCTGTTTGTATGTGATGTATGTGTAAGTGTGTGTGTGTGTGTGTGAGAGAGAGAGAGAGAGAGAGAGAGAGAGAGAGAGAGAGAGAGAGAGAGAGAGAGAGAGAAAGAAAGTGCATGTGTCTAGTTTTGTCTCAACCCTTAGCATGCGTGTGAATGACTGGTGTGGTGTGAAAGTGCTTTGGTTTGTCTCAGCACAAGATTCAGCACTAAGTTAATATACAAATTCTTCTTCTTCTTATTATTATTATTATTATCATTATTATGTGCACGCTCATCTTTGTGTGTGTGTGTGTGTGCGCGCGCGCGCGTGTGAGCGTGTGATCGTGCGAACATTATACAGATAGCATTACCAATAGCCAAGATCACAAAAATAGAAAGAACTGTGTGAAGCCAGCTGTTACAGTCGTCGCAATAAATGACATGCTGACTGAAACATGAATGGAATATCATGCACATCAACTTTCCCCATCTACAACACTGAGCACACATACAAATTCATCTCCTTCCCTAACTCTAACAGATTACATTGAAATTTTATTTTTCTGATATCTGTACATGTTATTTTAGAGACAGGACTTAACATGGATCATGATTCACTGTGTCCACTATGTAAAGAATCAAAGCAAGTAAGTTTTATTTTGGTATACCCAACATTTCAGCAGAATATAATTATAAAAGAGAGGCTAATCCTTGGAAAATACTATAAACAACCATGTCTTTTCCACTTAACTTTGCTGACAACATTAGCAAATGTAAATGCACTTTAAATTCAGCATATCTAAATATCTTAATCGTATATCAAGCTTTCAGAATCAGCGTCATAATGCTTTCATAGTACATTATCATTTCTCATTGATACATATTGACAACATCAATGCTCAGATTTGATAATGTTCATTTTGTCCAACATACCCCTTCTTTTGGGACTATGGCATTACACAAAAATCAGAATAAACCAGCAAATCTCTCTCTCTCTCTATCTGCATGTGAGTATGTGTAAACATACATATATAGATCCCAAATCATGAAATGCAAAGACCAATTACCTATTACTAGACTGTTACTAGTATCGGGTATTAATTTCATCTCTTTCAGCATCCTTGTAAACTTTAAGCCATATATTATCGGGTATTAATTTAATCTCTTTCAGCATCTTTGTAAACTTTAAGCCATATATTATCGGGTATTAATTTAATCTCTTTCAGCATCTTTGTAAACTTTAAGCCATATATTATCGGGTATTAATTTCATCTCTTTCAGCATCCTTGTAAACTTTAAGCCATATATTATCGGGTATTAATTTCATCTCTTTCAGCATCTTTGTAAACTTTAAGCCATATATTATCGGGTATTAATTTCATCTCTTTCAGAATCCTTGTAAACTTTAAGCCATATATTATCGGGTATTAATTTAATCTCTTTCAGCATCTTTGTAAACTTTAAGCCATATATTAATGACGGTAGAGCTGTTTTATTCTTTACCTGTGCTCGTTTTACTCTTTCTCCCCCTCTCCCCCCCTCTCTCTCTATATATATATATGTATATGCATGCAACTCTCTCTCTCTCTCTCTCTCTCTCTCTCTCTCTCTCAAGATCACAAAAATAGAAAGAACTGTGTGAAGCCAGCTGTTACAGTCGTCACAATAAATGACATGCTGACTGTAACATGAATGGAATATCATGCACATCAACTTTCCCCATCTGCAACACTGAGCACATATACAAGTTGAGTAATAAAGTTTTTTTAAATCTTGAATCTGTGTGTGTGTGTGTGTGTGTGTGTGTGTGTGTGTGTGTGTGTGTGTGTGTTTGTGTTGTGTGTGTGTGTGTCTCATCTAGAACATTTATTGTCCAACGTGATCAACATTTTAAACACTATTTTATTGGCTTGTAACAAGACAGCTTCAAAAGAAGAAAAAAAGAAAGGAAGAAAGAAAGAAGAAAAAAAAAAGAAAGAAAAAAAGGATGAAAATAAAAGAGTCACAGAACCCCATTCACATGAACCAGACATGCCACATATAAAGTATATGGTCATGATAGCCAATTGTCAATTTCCTGTCTGTAATTGCCAGCACAATGTGCAAATTACCTCTTGTGTAACATGTGCAATTAATACTTGTGATTCTTAATTACATATGCTCTGCACAGCTATGCTGGCTGGTTGTTGTTTTGTTGTTGTTGTTTTTTGTGAACGAGAAGAGGAGGGTCATTATCTTGCTCTCAATGACACGATCAGTCAAAAGCTCAAAGACATTTTTTGAAAAAGAAAATCAAATCTTATTTTCACCCAAACCAATCAATTTTGAAGATATACACACACATTGTTTTAAATACACATATACCTCCACCCCCCCCCCCCCATCTCTCTCCCCCTCTCTCTCTCTCTCTCACATATACACACACATTCTCTCTCTCTCTAACACACACACATATATATCTTTTATTATCATGATTAAACATGCACTGTTTATGCTCAAGTTATTACTGAATCTGTTTGATGGAAAACACATACATATATAGGTGACGGGGTGTTTGTGCAGCATGTGTGTATATATGTGTGTGAGCATGCAGGCAGAAATGTATGTATATGTGTGAGTGGGTGTGGGTGTGTGTTCACACAGATGGAGATTTGACTGTTGATGAGCCCAACCCAACAAGTTCTCCAACATTATACTGACATGTGTTGGAGATGGAGAGAGAGAGAGAGAGAGAGAGAGAGAGAGAGAGAGAGAGAGAGAGAGAGAGAAAGTGTGTGTGTGTGTGTGTGTGTGTGTGTGTGTGTGTGTGTGTGTGTGTGTGTGTGTGTGTGTGTGCATGCTTTCATGCGTGCATGCATGCATACATGCGTGTGTTTGTGAGTGTAAGTTTGCATGCAGATGAGTGTGGTTACTACAGACACAATCTGGCTTACTATATATATATCTCTCTCTCTTTAAACTTTGATAAGTAGATCTATGTGTATACCTTTGCTTTTGCCTGAATTTTGAATATCTTCATACACCAAGAGAATTAACCAGCCATTGGTATCAGGCTCATCAAAATTATAAATAAACATAAGATTCAAATATTCAATTCAGAGAACAAACTGAAAATACTGGGGGAATGGAATCAGCGATTTCTCTTCTTCTTCTTCTTCATCCCCTTTTAACTCTGTCAAGAGTCATTGGGGTAGCACACAGAAGAGCTGTTCACAAAATTCCTCCATGTCTGCTGGCTGTGTGTAAAAAACATTAGTCTCAGCTGTTACTGTACTTATTATATGCTGTTTAAAATGTATATGAACAAAGGCAGAACCATCAATAACAATAAATATCAAGATAACCCCATTTTTACTGACCGTCTAAGACAGACCCCATGCATTCACCCTGTTTTCTCCCTTGCAAATTTTCCTCAAAGAATTTCAACATACAGGTGACTTAGTCAACTTGTTCTGAGTGGCATTAAGAATACCAACCTAACCCATTATAGTTTCCCAAACTGACATCAGAATTGTTGTGTCTTTCAAGAGTGTGTCATAGTTTACTGGAGAGGAACCTCCCTAAGCCTAGCCTGTAAGATGTGATCGCCAGTCTACACCCTCCGCCCCCTCCATAAAATACCCCAGTCCATTTAACATCCCTCCTCGGTTCAACCACCACCCACCCCTTTATGTCCAACTCCCTAAAGCTACATTGATAGAGATCTTAAAAGCTCATCACACGCAGGTTTGGCCCTGTGTGTGTGTGTGTGTGTGTGTGTGTGTGTGTGTGTGTGTGTGTGTGTGTGTGTGTGTGTGTGCATCCAGGAGTGTTTTGAAAGTGCATGTGTAGTAAATGAGAGTAACAGTATCCCTATTCCATATGTATGTGAATACTGATACTGTGAATATGGGTTATCTTTAAATTGTGAAAAAAAAGAAGAAAAAAAAGGCAGCTGATTTCCTTCAAGTTGTCCCATCATCTATATTAGTATATATCCGTATCAGCTGGAAAGGCTCTGAGAGGAGGAGCTTGCAGGGGAGAGTGGGCATAGGAATAAGTCAGGGGTGAAATAAATGAACAAAAATGTGTGATGCTATCAGACTGAGAGTTTGTGTTTATGATAAGCCAAGTCAGGAGGTTCTTTGTCTTTATCTTAAAAAATGTTGATATAATATCAATAATAATCATCAAATATAATCAATAATAATAACAGAAATTATAAAACATAATTTGAACTAATAATAATGATAAAATAAAGTTCAATAATAATGACACAAATTATTATTATTATTACTATTATTACTGTAAATACAATAATTATAATAATGATAAATGTTTCTACTGCACAGCATCCCCCTGTGAACAGAGCTTGTAGTCCATTACAATGCCCATCAAAAATAATTGATTACTAAATAAAAATGCTTTTATGATGTCTCTAAAAATGACTAATCATGAAACTAAAGACATAATGTACAATCAATATCAGAAAGGAACAACTGCACAAGTTTCATCAACTATGCCATGCTGGAAAACATTCCACTAAAATCAGCCGGAAAAAAAAAAAAAAGAAAAAGAAGAAGAAAAAAGAAATGCAACTGTAGATGCAGGAAATAGCATATACAAAGACATTTTTGTTTTATTGTGTGTGTATTAATTAACTGCTGTGATTGACATTAAAGTGTTGTGGTGATATCAGGAGAGTTGATGTTGATTCTCTATTGATCTCTGCCATTCACAGCCACACTGACTAGTGCACTTGTGTGTGTGTGTGTGTGCGTGTGCATGCGTGCACGCGCAGACCTGTATGTGCTTGCATGTGTGTGTGTGTGTGTGTGTGTGTGCGCGCGCACGTTTGGGTGTACGTATGTGTGTCTGTGTGTGTTTGTGTTATGTTTAACCAAAACAGGATACCCAGTTAAACCAACACAGGATACCTTATGAACTCAACACAGGATACCCATTTTATATCAACACGTAACACCCACTTGAACCAACAAATCATACCAACTCAAAACTGTCAAACAACACAGGACATCCAAATAAACTCATGGAGGATACCCACATAAGGATACCCACAATACATGCCAACACATGAGTAATGGAAAAGAAGAAAAACAGATTCTAGCAAAGTAGATCATACTGCAACAGCTAGGGTTTTTTTGATGACACACTATTGTGATACTGACCTTTGACATCTAATCTTGACATCTAAACACTTAGAAAACAACAACAATAATCGAGCCAAGTATACTGAAATAGTGAAAACTTAATTATAACAAGAGAGGCAAGGCCTTCAAGACTCACTTGTGATACACTTTAAAAAAAAATCCAAGCTTTTTATGTATTGCGTATAATTTCAAAATGTAATGTTTAAGATGAGAAAGATCAGTTTAAAGCAAATTAACTCCCCTAGCATTAAATACAGAGTAATTTCCCTTTTTTACTATCTGCACCAAAACGTTTGCAAAATAAATAAAACTTCCATGCTTAGCAAAAGAAGTTCCTATTTGAGCAAAAAATGATAATAATGACTGCTCTTGTTGTTGGGTCAGAATATCAGATCAAAGTGCCAAGTTCAGAGAATACAAAAAATATAAATATAACAGTAAATGCAGTTTGCATATAATTAGGCTTCTTTTTTTTTTTTTTCTTTTTTTTTGTGCCCATCCCAGAGGTGCAATATTGTTTTAAACAAGGTGACTGGAAAGAACTGAATTTTTCCTATTTTTATGCCTAATTTGGTGTCAACTGACAAAGTATTTGCAGAGAAAATGTCAATGTTAAAGTTTACCACGGACACACAGACACACACACAGACAACCGAACACCGGGTTAAAACATACTCATTTTGTTTACAAAAGTGAGTCAAAAATGTATGAGAGAGAAAACAAGCTCTCTCATACTTCAGCCTATGTTTTTTTCAGTACACCATATTATATTGTTGAACGTTAACCCCTGAACCATTCATTATGGTTTTGGTTTTTGCTATGACCTTTAACCTCTGAACTGCGATCTTTATAATTTATTATCATTTTGGTTTTTGCCACAACCAAATCACTTTATCAAGTTTAATTATATTGCACGCAAAACATTATCTTCCTGGTACTACTACTAGCACGAGCTTTTCCCATCTATAATCACATACAATATGTTTACCACACACAGACACAAAATGCTACACACATACAATATATGTGATATATAATACATACTATAAGTATAACATTATAATATCATGCTGTAATATGGTATGCATTTACTTCTAGGAAACTGTTTCCTACTTCTCCTGAACAGTGAATACAAAAGCTACTCGTACTATATTCTCAAAACAACTCACTGCTTGGCAGTGTAGGTGTACACAACCACCGGATGTGGAAAGTACTTTTGTGTTATGAGTTTCCACCACAAGATTTTTTTTTTCAATTTGCTTATCAGCACGACACTGTCCCTTAAAGAAATCACTTCATGTTCATACTGGTTTATTTGCTGAGTGAACACAACAAACAAAAATCAGTAAGCTATAAATTAAGTCACTTTTATCACTCAACTCGATCCGTCTTGGGGGAGGGGGGGGGGATGTTTTGGGCATTTTTTTCAGCCAACTCTGATTGCACCAAGAGAAAGACGGTTGAAGTCGATTCTGCACAACAGCTGGTCTCTCTGCCAATCAATAATTAGGCCTAATAAATCAAATCAAATCAAATACAAGCGTACCCTCACCGGCGCACGACGACTGCGTAACCAAGTGCATCAAACAAAACTTCAGCCCGAAGTTGGTTGACGAAAACAAAACAGCTGGCACACTATTTCACACACACCTAAACACCTTCCAAAGTAAATGGGGAGCTTACCTGCCAGAACGCATGTCCCCGATGTCTCCTCTGACGTAGTGTGCAGTCACGATTTCTTTGCGGTCAAAACTTTTCGTTCAAATCCTCGGTTGGGGTTTACCCCCTTCTTGTCACGTCTGCTCGCTTTCCTGCACGCTGTCGGCTCGCAGGGGAGGAAACGCTGTTCCAATGGGTCCGGCTTGTTTTCCGGTGGCCTCCCTGAGTTTAAAAAAAAGAAAAAAAAGTGTGCAAGTGCTACGTCCATTTTAAATTCTGTGTTACAGGATTTTCTTTAATCTTATCATTGTCTGTTCTGATTGTGGTATTGAGATTATTCTATTTGGTTACTTGGGTTCTCTTCAATATTCTTTTTAAACTGTCATCTTCAAATGTTGCACATACACTCCGGAGCCAAAAGCTCAGTCTAGACAACTTTCTCAGTGTGAGTCAGTTCACTGAGTTTACTACAATGAAGTTGTATCTCATGATGTCTCTTTCTTTTCATAATATTTTCGGCTACTAAGAAGCATTAAATGACAAAGCAAAGCAAGACATAACAAACAGAGTTTGAGGAGTAGTAATCTGAAAGACTGCAAACTCATCACGGTCAACTAGTTTCCCATCAGTTTGCCGGCATTGTCAGATAAACCGAGAACTGAATTTGCCGCTGACTGTGCAACAATACTCTGTAGAGCCACCACAGGCCCAATGCAGCCTACAGTGAGTGATCTATGTGGCAAATGAACCGACACTTATGAATAGCATCCCTACACTGAAATAGATAACAAACAACAACAACACTGAACCGCCACAATAACTATCGTATCACGGCCCGGTTATCATCAGTCCCGGCAATAATAATAACTCGAGTCAATAGGCCTAATAATAAATCCAAATCAGTAAACAAAATTAGGGCGTATAACGCGGTTCACCTCACCCAGTGTACGGCTGACGCGGCGGCATCGACTGATAAACGCAGTTACCAAGACGGTCTGTCCAGTAACTATCGGCTGACAACAAACGGACGGAGAAGATCCGAAACGTCCATCCTGTCTCTCCAACTCAGTGACGTCCGCTGACACTAATCGGTCACGGCGGGATGAAGTTGGTGGCTGCCATAGCCGGTCCGCCATGCCGCACATAGCAGCCGTTCCGTTAGTAGAGTATGCCACAGGTCCGCTATGCCGCGCGGCACACAGCCGTTCCGCTACCGTAGTATGCCAAAGGTCCGCTGTCAG
>NC_134897.1:39990131-40035131 GCF_041734735.1 Babylonia areolata
AATACAAACATATATACTCTTTCCTACCCACCACAGCCTCTCAAGAGAGAGTGAGAGAGAGAGGGAGAGAGACTTATTGGTTTTTAAACAGTAGCAGCAGTAGTCGAGTAGTAGAAGTAGTATAGGAGGAGGAGGATCTATTTGCTATTTTTTGACACACTTACGAGTCCGTATCTCGCGATACCATATTTGCACTGGCCAATACTTCGCGTGCGCGTGCATGCAGGCACGCACACACACACGGCACACACACACACCACACACACACACCTCGCTCATCACTGCACCCCCTCCCCCAGCATACAACACACGCACGCATGCGTGCGCGCGGGTGCACACACACACACACACACACACACACACATACACACACACACACACTGACACACACACACGTGCATGATGACTGTTTTGCTCTGTTATAAACAATTTCTCGGCAACTCTCGTTCACTGAAGGGGAGGAATTTTCTTGGCTGCCCCTTCACACATTCTGATTATTTTAGATAATTATGTTGTTACAGTATCCTTTTTAGAATGTTATCATTCATCAAAAAATAAATGAACAGAAGTGTAATTAAAGAAAATTCAATTCGTGACAGGCACGTCGTTAATTTAACAAGGTGAACAACTGATCATTAAAGAAAGAAAAAAGGAAAAAAATACACCCTGTGACTTTTGATGTCAAACATTGGTGGGAATTCATCCACTCGGAGTCAGCAATCATAATAATGCTAACGTAACATCACTACCCCAAATGCACTTGATATAATGGCAATATTTAGCCCGTAATCAATAATATGAATGATGAATGATATGGATATTTATATAGCGCCTATCCCCGGTCGGAGACCAAACTCCAAATGCTTTACAAACTCTGAAAATCAATTTCAGTCCCATGCAGCTCTGTTTGTCCTGTGCGTGCAGCTTCGTAGATCTAAACAATTCGCGCGTGCACACTGACATAAAAACTATTTCGTCATTACAGTAATGTAACCATCACCATATTCGTCATAACAGTCATCAAGAGAAACGTGACACGTGACCGAGTCGATCACGTCATCATTAGTTTATGGAACGTAGGCACAAACTTACGAAACATCATCTTTATCATCTACCTACCAGTAAAACCAGTTTGACGAGAGTCCACATGTTCACCACACTGAACGATATAAAAAGTTCTTCATAGGACTGCAACATGGAAAAAAAACTATTAAATTTAATGAATAAACCGGAGGAATTCAAATTTGCATTAAAACGGCCAGATTATGCCGGATGTCTCAGCAAGATGGTCAGGGAAAATAATTTGTCTTCTTGACAAGATCGCCAAAATAATACGGAGTGTTTGAATTTGCCTCCACGAAAAACGATGGACAGAGAGGGCTGTTTGCGTATGTTAGTTTTTTCTACTTTTGTTTCGGAAACGTTACTGTCAGTCCCGATACGGATACCATCGTCTTCGTCTCAAACCCTTACAACCAGTACGACGAGAGTTCACATGTACACACTGAACGACATAAAAATTCTTCATCAGACAGCACCATGGAATAAATCAATATAGTTAATGAATAAACTGGAGGTATTCTAATTTATATAAAAACGACCAGACTATGCCGAATATCTTGGCACGATGGTCGGGAACAACAATTTGTCTTCCTGACAAGCTCGCCAAAATAACACTGGGTGTTTAAATTCGTGTCACGTAAAAACGATGGCCAGAGAGGGCTGTTTGCGTGTGTTTGTTTTCTCTCTTTTACTTTTGCTTCGAAAATGTTAGAGTCAGCAAATTATTTCCACGTGTAAGACACAGGAAAGCCTTTTGTTTTCCTATTTGTTTGAGGGGGTTGGGTGGGGGACGGAGGGGGGAGGGGGTGCGGGGGGGGGGGCGGGGGGGGGGGGGGGGGGGATAGGATGACGGTGGACGGGGTGGGAGGACAGAGTGGGGGCTAATAAAAGGCACGGTGATACCATATACATGGTTCTTTTCTTTCCCTCCCCTAACCGACAGTCACTGTGAAAGTGTTTAAATGGGTAATCAAATGCTTCTGGCGTTTTGTGACCACTGTCACACACACACACACACACACACACACACACACACACACACACAGAGGCAGACAGACAGACAGACAGAGAGGTTATTAAGTTAAGGGCATAGCCCCATATGAACAGGAGAAAATAACAATTTTAGATGGTGTCATTGTAATTGTCAATTCACACGGCGCAACTTCTTCCAAAACCACCTACCACTGGAACTGAGATACGCTTGTCTCCCTTAACTGAAATGCTTTAAACAGATACAAAGCAAAACTACGCATAATGTGTTCATCATTCGATATCACTAATAAAGATAGTCGAAATAAACATGGACGTACATGTTTTGGGGAATGAACTGGAGACGTGGGTCATTCAAGACAGGACATTTCAAAACAAAGTGAACTTCATAATCTCTGGATTCAGAGATGAGAATCCGAAAATTCCTCAGCATCTCCTTCAAAGATCACATCACCAATGAAGAAGTGAGAAACAGAGTCAGGCAAACAGACGGATCCCATGAAGATCTCCTGACCAAAGGAAATAAACGAAAATTGAAGTAGTGTGGGCACGTCCAGTCTCACGATCAACAGGACTTGCCCAGACAATCCTGCACTGGAGGGAGGGCACTGGAGCACTGAAGTTGCGGGGGAAGGTGGGGGGGGGGGGGGGCGGCTGTGGGGAAAGGGTAGACATTTTTTGCCTGTGCGGGGTCAGTTTGAACTTGACACCCACGACGTTCCCGCTTCCTGTGCAGGTCTTCAAGCCACTTTCATGGTTATCCTTCCAGTCTTCAAGATTTTTGTAAAACGTTTTTGATTTTTACCCACTTTCCCTGACACAACAAAGGCAATGGTATATTTTACGGAAGTTTCACATCAAAGCCGAGAAGAAAATTTTGATTACAACTTATGCGCATCAGTGTGTGTGAAACTGTGGAACAGCTGTTGCATTTTTACGGCATCATGTCATACCGTGCTCAGAAGAGCAGAGCAGAAAGTATGTTGCATAATTATATCAGAACGAAAACACTAGTGTGACAGGAAACTTCACGATCACTCAGTGAGAAATTGCGATATCTGGATAAATAATTAGGGATTAAATATTCTGAGAGAGACTGAGACAGAATGGGAAGACAGCAGAGACACGTTCACAGAGAGAAATACAGACACAGCGACATGCATACAATCAGATAGAGCTCTAGTGGGTGTGGGTGTTGGGGGGGGGGGGGTGCACTAGGAGGACGGCTGGAAGCGAGGTTTGTATACAAGAAAGGGAAGGGTGTGGTGCAACAAAGATAAGAAATGCACAGGAAAACACAGCTAGAAGACTCGCGTATATAAAATACAGAAAGCAAACACTTACTCGAGCATTATGTAAAGTGTGACGGAGTTTCACACACACACACACACACACACACACACACACACACACACACAACAAACAAACAAACACTATGCACAGAATCTATATATCTGTGTGTCTGTCTGTCTTTCTCTCTCTCTCACACACACAGTCCGTCTTTCTTTCTCTTTATAAGCATCGGTTATTCCACTTGTAAAGGGCCAATTCCTATACAATTATACCATCCTGAGTCTCGAGACTTGTCTCTGTTTGTCTTTCTCACTCCTCCTCCAACCCCCACCCCCGCCATCACCCACCCCCGCCATCCTCCTGTCCTGACATTAGTTTGTGTGAAGATAGTCCCAGGCAGGCAGCAAACGAGCGGCACTTGTTGCAGTGACCTTATCATTGACACCACTTCATCATGCTCAGAAAGAAAGAAAAACAACATCCACTCTCCTTTTCCTTCAAAGGCGTGGGTGCTGGTTTCACACGTGCGCATTGTCGAGTCAACAATTCTCACCGAGCGGTATAATTGTATACATCTGTGTTTTTCTGTTGTTGTTTGTTTTTTTAATTAATCAAGCACGCGAGCACTGTGTGTGTGTGTGTGTGTGTGTGTGTGTGTGTGTGTGTGTGTCTGGGTGTGTCTGTGTGTGTGTCTGTGTGAAGACAGGAACGAAAGCTCAACGACTTCAACACGAGCTGCCTGCGGTGTAATCTAAGTATCACCTGGCAGGACAGTTTCAAACAACATCGTCCTCGGGACAGCTGGAACCCCCAGCATGTACACTGCTAAACAGAGACGCAAACGCTGACTAGGACACGTAGCGCGAATGTATGATGGCCTGATCCAGCCTGCGGAGAACTGGTACAGGGATGACATCTGTTACAGGGATAACGTCCCCCACACAGACCCCAGCTGCGCTATAACAACGTCTGCAAGAAAGATCTGAAGGCCTTGAACGTCAACTTGAACACCTGGGAGGCTGAAAACTCAGAACGACCGCCTTAGAAGCAGACGATACAGAATTTAAAGCCTCTCCAAGCTCGAAGAGACGCTTGCCCAGCATTCTGACGCAAAGACTTTGAGGAGAAAGGCCTGAAGACAGACAGACAGACAGACAGACAGACAGGCAGACAGACAGACAGACAGGCAGACAGACAGACCAGCGTGAGACAACATCTGTGCACAGTATGGGAGGGACTGTCTCTCCCGGCGTTGTGTCAATCACCAACCTGAGCGTAACTCCAGAGACTGACTGATGCCTCTCTAAATAAATAATATATATATATATATATATATATTTATCCCAGCTCTTCTCTCCCCCATCCGATTTAACAGTTTCTCCCCCCCCCCCCCCCCAAAAAAAAAAAACAAAAAAACCACAAACAACAACAACAACAAACAAACAACAAAACAACTAAATAAATAAATTAAAAAATAAATAAATAAATAAAGTATACATATTACTATTTTTTTGTTTACCACCCCAAAATATACTCCTCTTTTAATAACGAAAATGAAACAAATAAGCACAACAGGTGACAGAAACGTAAACAGGCCAACAAGCAAAAGACGGAAATTAACCGAATAAATAAACTTAACTGATAAACATCAAATCATACGCTTCTCATCATGTATCTAGCCATTTACGTCAGACTCGTAAATACAGGAAGACAAGTTTTCCAACATGCACTTTTCCTATCTCCCTGTTACGTAAAGTTGGTCGGCACCCAAGGGAGGTAAAAACGTTCATGCTTTGATACCATCTGCCAGCAGAAGTAAATGGAAGGTGACTTTGGAGGGTTTTTTTGTTTTTGTTTTTTCCTCTTTTTTTGTGGGCAGCTTTCTGAATTCCCGACAGCTGGATTAGATTGTGTGCATTCTGTGTTACTTCTGAAATAGATATTGCGCTTGCAATGCGCGCCAACAAAGAATTCTTCAGAGCTATTGTAGAATTTAATTCTTAACCTGTGTGTGACGGTGTTCGTTTTCTAGCCTGTTTTGATCCTATTTTGTGCTTAAGTCAGCTCAGGGATCAGACCCAGCAGAGTTAATCACCCTTCCACCTGCTGTACGTTTACAAGTACAAAAAAGAACGTCTGTTATTTTGATATAATATTGTAATTTTCTTTCTCTTATTTATTGATTATGTTTGTCTATTTCATTCTTGAATACACACACACACACACACACACACACACACAGATATATATATATATATATATATATATGGTAAGCTCCCAAGGCCTGACCAGTGCGTTGGGTTTATGCATAGGTCATTTATATGCTTATCAGTACTGATGCTTGATATGTGGTGCAGTGCAGTGGATCCGGCAGACAGCAGCTTCGACGCTTCCTTTCAAAGTTGTTCTCCAGTTTTTCCCCTTCAAAGCCTACTTCCCTTCTTCCCCACCCCAGGGCATCCGGCCTCAAAAAGACTGCCTTTCCTCTTGACATCACCTGCCTCCTGTTTATTTTCCACTTGTCAACAGGAACGGGGAAACATACAGGCAGACAGACACTCAGACACTCAGACAGACAGATAGGCAGAGAGAGAGAGGCAGGCAGGCAGGCAGACAGTCAGACACTCAGACAGATAGGCACAGAGAGAGAGAGGCAGGCAGACAGACAGACAGACAGACAGACAGACAGTCAGAAACTCAAACAGACAGGCAGAGAGAGAGAGGCAGGCAGGCAGACAGACAGACAGATATGCAGAGAGAGAGGCAGGCAGGCAGGCAGACAGACAGACAGACACTCAGATAGGCACAGAGAGAGAGAGAGGCATGCAGGCAGACAGACAGATATGCACAGAGAGAGAGGCAGGCAGGCAGGCAGACAGACACTCAGACAGACAGACAGGCAGAGAGAGAGAGGCAGGCAGACAGACAGACAGATATGCAGAGAGAGAGAGGCAGGCAGGCAGGCAGACAGGACAGACAGACACTCAGACAGATAGATAGGCAGAGAAAGAGAGGCAGGCAAGCAGACAGACAGACAGATAGGCAGAGAGAGAGAAGCAGGCAGACAGACAGAGACAGAGCACAGAGAGAGAGAGAGAGACATAAACACAGAGAGGAAGAGAGAGAGGAAGACCAGGAAGGAAGGGGTGAGGTCAGGGTGGGACGTGGTGGTGGTAGTGTTGGTGGTGGGTCGGGCTGGGGGTGGGTGAGTGGGTGAATGATGCGTTATAGGCCCGCTGCACTTGCGGTTGGGTAATCTCCACTTAACTCGCCACACACACACACACACACACACACACAAAGGCAACACACCCAAGCTGTTTTGGACCTCTCCCCTCCCCCTAACCCCCCTCCACCCCCTCCAACGCCTTCCCCCCTGCACCCCCCCCCGGCCCCCCCGAACCCCACCCCGCCCCCCGCCCCCGCCCCCCACCGCCCCTCTATTCCCATCACCTCTTTGCATGCATTACGCCGCCACAGCCTGACAACGATAACCCAGATTCACCTTCACAAGACAGGCGTAAGCAACTGCCAAGACCCCGCGCGGCAACTCGCAAGGAACAAACAACAGGAGACAAGGCGCCTTTTACAAATGAGAGTGCCCACTTTGCAGATTGGCCCCCGAGATAGTGTGGAGACGGGCCATGAATCAGACCCCTTGGCAGACGCGCCACGGGGCTGGATAAAGGCGGCTGCTGCTGCTGCTGCTGCTGCTGCTGGCTGCTTCCTGTCCTCCCACAGTTGGTCCTCGTTCATTGGCGTCTATTAGTTCTGTCTTTTCATTTTCGGGGTGGGGGGTGAGGGGCGGCGTTGGTGGGTCTTCTCAGTTGCAACAAAACGTTTTGTTTTTTTTACAGAAAAATATCTCTCTGTTTTATGCTTTTTTCTGTCTGTCTGTCTGTCTTTTTCTGTCTCTCATAATGATTTCCGCCCTATTGTTTTCTTTTTCTTTCGCCTCCCCTTCCCGTCCCCCCCACCCCACCCCCACCCCGCAGCAACAACCATTAGAAAAAAATTCCCATCGAGGGCTTGATGACATAAGCATTGTTGTGCTTACTCTACTTCTCTCGGAAAACAAAATGAATTCATTCACTCTCTCCCTGTCTGTGTCTGTCTATCTGTCTGTCTCTCTTTATCACCCTCTCCACCTCTGTGTGTGTCTCCCCCTCTCTCTCTCTCTCACGTCTGAGCGTGGACGTGTGTGTGTGTGTTCCAATGGCATGCTTCGGTGATAATAGGAAATTCTTCTAGTTAAGTCTGGAATGTTTGCCAAAAGATCAGAGACCTATCTCTTGACACATTAGCTTCATTTTTAAACCCTTTTCTGCTCTGTCGTGATCCCGAATCATAAATCAATATTTTGGCATTGCGTTTTGTTAATCAAGTCACACGTTGTGGTAAATAGTTCTGTTTTATCAGTATCAGTATCAGTAGCTCAAGGAGGCGTCACTGCGTTCGGTCAAATCCATATACACTACACCACATCTGCCAAGCAGATGCCTGACCAGCAGCGTAACCCAACGCGCTTAGTCAGGCCTTGAGAAAAAAAAAAGACAAACAAAAATTTTAAATAATAATAATGATAATAATGAAATAAGATAAAAATGTAAGATAATAATGTATGGAAATTCGTTGAATGAGTGATCTTAACAGCACAAAATCTATGGAATTAGTGTATCTTTGAGAAAAATCTGGCCGTAAGCAATGTCAGCGTTGCTAAGATCGCTTTTGTAACCCCACCCGATTTCATCAAACTTATGAAATAAAGCAGCGTGCATAATATGTACAGTCTGTTCTTAGTTTTTGGTATAAAATGCTGCCCTGTTCTTGGGATCTCTCTTTTTGTCTCTGTGTCTCTGTCTGTCTACCTGTACATACATACATACATGAGTGGCGGAGGGGAAGGAGGGTGGAGGGGATACAGTAACAAAGAGGGGGGCTGATGGGCTATCCGTGCACGTGTATCTGTTTTCAAAGAAAATATAATGACAGGTGCGTTTGTTTGTTTTTAAACGACACTTTACCGCTATCACCATGGCATGATGATGATGGCCAGATCACCTGATGCAGGCACCAGGGAATGCAAGATCCAAGTCACCCCCTGCAGGTGTGGCAGTGACTGAGGAATGCAATGCTCGCCACACAGACCGTTCTACACGTCAGACAGGTGCTGGAATCCTGAGTCTTTAAGGCTTCCTTTGCTTTCGGCGCCTCTCATCTATCAACCGTACTCCTGTGTTATGCAACAAATACGCAATGATCTGTTTTGGTACTCTGGCTCCAGCTGTTCCTGTCTGACGTTTCCTGCCGGCAGGCCTGGTATGGCGAAGGGAACCAGCCAGGGAAAATTGCTGCTCCTTCACCAGATCCTATGTACGTAAAAAAGTGCTTTTCTTGGAGCCCCTTGATCGTGCTTCCCCTCCAACAGCGTTATGAGCGAAATTGCCTTCTCGTGGATGTCAGTCTTCCATCATTGTGATCTTTCCTTCCGGTATACGTAGATTCTGGAAATCTGGGACATTTTTTGCCTGAAGAAGAGCCTGTGGCTTGATACGCTGCCTCTTTTATTTCATGTAAGTCGACTTTTATTCAGATTTTTTTTTTTTTTTAGCTTACCTGTTACTGTTTGGGATATTTTGTTTTTGATATTTCCATGATGATGATGAATGATGCTGTGGGTGATGGAGATGGTACTATGGGGGTCCTTTTAGGTTTGAGACTATTTGACGAGGCTGTACTTTCATGATATATTCCTGTATCAACCAGGCTGAGTGATACAGACACTTGCAGTGTTGACCAGGGAAGTTAATTTGAGCAACACTTCAACGAGATCTAGAGAAAGATGACTTTATCCTCGGTAAACTGTTATGGTCACCCTCTTCAGTGCCCACTCTTTGAGTAAAGTGTCCTGTCACCTGAATGTAAAGACAGCACACAAAAAACAGCATTGGAGGAAGCCCTTCTTCAGGATTTCTACCTTCTGCTGAGGTCCCATGCACGGCTACACCCAATAGCAGGGTGGGGGGTGGGTGACTGGCACTAGGCCTACACAACAGAACGGGCAGCACTGTCTCATAACCACAGGTATGAGAACCGCCCACACCACTCACCACTTCCTTCTCCGACACAGCTTAACTTGTTGCAAACACTTCCTGGTGAAAACTACACCCACCTTTGTGCTCCCCACCATTACTGAGCCCAAGACAGGCTCTTATCTTTATGAGGGAAATCAAACAAACAAAACAGGTTTGAAAACATAAAAAGTGATGCGAATGGCAAATATTAACCGAGTAAATAAACCGAAATGATAAATATCAAATCATACGCTTCTCAAAGCGTATTTGGCCATTTACGTCAGAACCTTAAATCAAGGAAGACAGGTTTTGGAGCAATGTTCCTCTCCTATCTCTCTGTGGTTTTGGAGCAATGTACCTTTCCTATCTCCCTGTGACGTAAAGTTGGTCCACGTCCAAGGGAGGCAAAAGGTTCATGCTTTGATACAATCTGAAAGCAAGGGGGAAGGTGGGGGGTCGTCGGTAGAATTCTAAATCCCTGACAGCTGGATAAGATTGTGCGCATCCTGTGCACTGAAGTTGTTCTGAAATGGATTATCATTTTTCTGTTTGATGTGCACGCCAAAAAGGTTCTCTCTTGGGTTGGCACGCAACTTATTTTCAGCTTCAGTGTTATTCAGTTCCCTGTGTGTGCCTGTATATGTTGTTTTTTCAGTTGTTTGAATGTTTTGATTAAATTTTGTGTTCCGCTGAGGTCAGGGCCCGAAATATCACTGTTATCTGCCGTTTCAGTTTAAGTTTAATGTTTACAAATCAAAAAGAGTGCATTGAGCCTCTGATGTGGCTAGTGTGTGTGTGCGTGCGCGCGCGCGCGCGTGTGTGTGTGTGTGTGTGTGGTGTGTGTGTGTGGTGTGTGTGTGCAACTCCATTCCCTTTCTTCCTTACACAGACAGACAAGTGCATAGGCGCACAGATCAAATGAGAACATGCTGACAGAAACAACCTTTAATGGTATTTCAAATACAATTGGGAAAAATTATAAAACAAGAAGCACAGCCTTCAAGACTCGCTTGTGCTTCGCGTTTTATCCAGTCAAGGAATCATGAGGAGAAAGAGAGAGAGAGAAGAAAAAACAAATCGTTAAAAAGTGTTATGTATTAAATATGATATATGAAAATTAGCTTGGGAGAAAAAAATAAGATAAAAGAAAGGCATGCGAGCAGGATCGAACCATGCATGTTCAGTTCCGAAGCTAGCAGACTAACCCCCACGGCTGCAGCGCATCTGACGTCATTTGTTTTCGTCTTCGTGCTATAAATAGACGTGATTGTACTGGACGTAATAACGCCGTTGCATAATGTTTTTGTATGTCTTTTCGATTGGCGGTAAAGGAGACGTTCCTATCGCTTCAAGCACATCGCGACACATGGTAGATATCTAGATCTGCACGAACCAGTCTACTACACGGCTGAAAGAAACGTTCGATTCAATTTTGACTCACTTGTGTAAACAAAGTGAGTATGTTTTAACGCGGTGTTCGGTTGTCTGTGTGTGTGTGTGTGTGTGTGTGTGTGTGTCCGTGGTAAACTTTAACATTGCCATTTTCTCTGCAAATACTTTGTCAGTTGACACCAAATTTGGCATAAAAATAGGAAAAATCCAGTTCTTTCCAGTCTTCTTGTTTAAAACAATATTGCACCTCTGGGATGGGCACAAAAAAATTAAAAAAGAAGCCATATTATATGCAAACTGAATTTACTGTTATATTTATATATTTTTATTCTCTAAACTTGGCACTTTGATCTGATATTCTGACACAAGAACAAGAGCAGTCATTTTTATCATTTTTTGTTCAAGCAGGAACTTCTTTTGCTAAGCATGGAAGTTATATTTATTTTGCATGTCTTTGGTGCAGAGAGTAAAAAAGAGGAAATTGATATGTAATTAATGCTAGGGGGCTTAATTTGCTTTAAACTGATCTTTCTCATCTTAAACATTACATTTTGAAATTATACTCAATACATAAAAAGCTTGTGCGTTTTACTCTCAGTGTACAGGGCTTTCACTATGTTCCTTCGCCCAAGTGGTCTTTTTCGGGAAATACTAAAATCAGTACGACGAGTGGACTTTATAGATCTACTGGCTGAGCCCTGAAGGTCATGGGCAAAAATCAATTGTGTACACATATTTATACATATTCAAAGCACGTGCTCATATTCTTTGTGAACGCGAGCGACGCCATTTTGCTTCAAGTTGTTGACCTGCCGGTTCAATCCTATATTCAATCGACAATACACGATAACATGTGATAGAAAGTTGATAGAAACTGCCATAAAAATATCCACAGAATCAGTCGGAATTCACAGTTAAAAATAACAAACCATGAGAGTTAATACCCTTGAATTGCTGAAACGTAAAAATTTCCTGTCTTAACTTTTCTCAAAATGAAGTCCTTTTCATTTCATACGGCGTTTAGAAGTACTTGTACTTGGCTCTACATGTTATTAGTTTAACAAAATACTCAATTTTCATATCAACTATAAAACTATGAAACTAGAATGAATATAAAAGAGAAATTGAATCGACCGTGTAAACCGGGTAGAACTAAACTTGTACATCTATCTAGATCCAGAGAAAACGGCTAAATGTTGCAGTGTGATTGTGGCGATAGCCACGTCTCCTTCACCGCGGACTTAAAAAGAATTTTTAATTGCCCTTAAAGATTTTTTGAATGCCCAAGATACACCAGAATAATATGCTTTAAACAGCGTTCTCACTGCGAATACCGCAATCGACTTATCGCCCTTTAAAAAAGCATGTTTAAATTACATATTTTTGAACGTCAGATAAGGAGCCCCGATAGTGTAATGGGTAACACAGTTTCTTCTCACCCGAACACGCGGGGTTCGAATCTGCCGTTAGGACTTTTTTTTTCTTTGTTTTTCTTTTAACCCGAAGCTTTATAATAACAAATACAGAACACATTTTAACGATTAGATTTTTTTTTTAAAGTGTATCACAAGTGAGTCTTGAAGACTTTACCTCTCTTGTTTCTTTTATGTTCATTCCAGTTGATTCAGTGTCCACTTTAGAATATTTATATGCAGTAAACACGTGAATAGTGTAGTTAGTATCACTGGATGTGTTGGCTGTCCAGAATTTGTTTATCTTTCCATTTCTTTTCTTTCAGTGGTGAACAACCGGCTGTATCTGTTGGGACCTCCATCTCTCCTTCCCTCTCTCACATTGACTCTACACGTGCCTGCATATCTGATCTGAAGACATGGATGACTGAAAACAAGCTAAAATTAAATGATGATAAAACTGAAATCATGATTATCATCCCACAAAGACTTTGCCACTCTGTCTCTCTTCCTTCCTCAGTCTCCCTCAGTGGCACCAACAATCCTCTTTCCTCTTCTGTCCGCAATCTTGGTGTCATACTCGACCTGTCGCTTTCCTACCAGCAGCATGTTGCAAATATATGGAAACCGTGTTACTTTGAAATTCACAGAATTGCATCCATTCGTCATCTCCTGACTGAAGATGCAACCAGTGCTCTCCTCTGTGTCTTTGTGCTGTCCCGCCTGGATCATTGTTATTCCCTGCTTGTCGGTTCACCCAGCTACCTCATTGCTAGGCTTCAGAAAGTCCAGAACCATGCTGCTTGTCTAGTCTTTCGGTCCTCTAAATTTGATCACGTCACTCCTTTCCTTGATGCTTTACACTGGCTCCCAGTACAAGAAAGAATTATATACAAAGTCGTCTCTCTTTGTTTCAAGTCCATTGAGGCTTCTGGTCCACAGTATCTTTCTGATCTCATTCATCCTTACATACGCTCACACCAACTCATCTTCGCTGCAATCTTTCAAATCCTGTCTGAAGACCCACCTTTTCCCCTCCTGAATAATTCTCAAAAGCTCATCCCTTTCTAGTATGAACTAAAATGACTATTAGTGAGTGAGTTAGTTTTGATAGTTTCAGAATTTGTTGGTTGCATTTTTGATTGTGTACTATTTATGATTGTGTGCTGTGACGTGTATGTGCGAGCTGGTGTGCTTGTGTGTATTGTGGGTGTGTGTGAGGGGGGGAGGGGCAGCCGGGTGGGGGGTGGGGGGCGTGAATGATTTTTGATAATGTTTAGTATCTTGTGTTCAATTCTTCCTGTTTGATTTTTACGTATGTGTTATATTTGTAAACTTACTTACTTACTTAGGCCCATCACTCCCCCTGGAGCATAGGCCGCCGACAACAGTCCGCCAGAGTCCTCTGTCCTGGGCTATTCTCTCCAGCTGTCTCCAGGTATATCCCATCCTCTTGGTTTCTGCCTCAAGGTCACGTCGCCAGGTGTTTCTTGGCCTTCCTCTTTTTCGTTTTCCTTGGGGGTTCCATGATAGTGCCTGCCTTGTGATGTTGCTGGCTGGCTTCCTCAGGGTGTGCCCGATCCATCCCCATCTCCTGCGCCGGATTTCATCCTCGGCTGGCAGCTGGTTGGTACGTTGCCACAGGTCTGCGTTGCTGATGGTGTCGGGCCAGTGGATCTGGAGAATTCTTCTCAGGCAGCTGTTGATGAAGGTCTGCACTTTCTTGATGGTGGTCTTTGTTGTCCTCCATGTCTCCGCTCCATACAGTAGGACTGACTTGACGTTGGAGTTGAACAGCCTTATCTTTGTGCGAGTCGACACCACCTTGGAGCTCCAGATGTTCTTCAGCTGCAAGTACGCTGCCCTCGCCTTGCCAATTCTTGCACTGACGTCTGCGTCTGTGCCGCCCTGTGTGTTGATGATGCTACCCAGGTACGTGAATGCCTCCACTTCTTCCAGCTCATTCCCGTTTAGTGTGACTGGGTCCTCACTCGCTGCGTTGATCTTGAGAATCTTGGTTTTGCCTTCATGGATCTTGAGGCCAACTTGTAATGAGGTGGCTGCTAGTTCTGTAGTCTTGTCCTGCATTTGTTGGCGGCTGTGGGAAAGCAGGGCCAGGTCGTCTGCAAAGTCGAGATCATCTAGTTGGTCCCACAGTGTCCACTGGATTCCATTTCTTCTGTATGCTGTTGATGTCTTCATGGTCCAATCGATAGTCAGGAGGAAGAGGAAAGGCGACAGGAGACAGCCTTGTCTGACTCCGGTCTTCACCTCGAAGCTGTTTGTGAGTTGTCCTCCATGGACCACCCGGGAGGTCATTCTTTCGTAGGAGTTCTTGATCAAGTTGACCAGTTTGGTTGGCACTCCATAGTGGCGAAGCAGTTTCCAGAGGGTGTTGCGGTCCACACTGTCGAATGCTTTCTCATAATCAACAAAGTTGATGTATAAAGACGAATTCCACTCTAAAGATTGCTCAACGATGATGCGCAAGGTGGCAATCTGATCTACGCATGATCTGTTCTGGCGGAAGCCGGCATGCTGGTCTCGGAGGAGAGGGTCGACTGCACTTTTCATTCTCTCGAGGAGGATCCTGTTAAAGACTTTTCGTGGCACTGACAGAAGCGTTATCCCTCTATAGTTGGCACAGTTGCTGAGGTCTCCTTTCTTGGGTAGCTTGATGAGGTAGCCCTCCTTCCAGTCTGATGGTACTTCCTCCTCTTCCCAAATCTTCTCAAAGAGAGGGTACAGCATCTCTACCGTGGTCTCCAGATCTGCCTTGAGTGCTTCTGCTGGGATGTTGTCCGGTCCTGCTGCCTTGCCATTCCTCAGCATTTTGATGGCTTTCCTGATCTCCTCCCTGGTTGGTCGCTCACAGTTGATGTCTAGGTCTCTATCAGCAGGGTCGATGTCCGGGGGGTTTGAAGGGACGGGTCTGTTCAGGAGTTCTTCAAAGTGCTCTGCCCATCTGTTCAGTTGTCCCTCTGTTCCCAGGATGGTGTTTCCTTTCTTGTCTTTGACTGGTCGCTCAGGCCTGCTGTACTTCCCTGAGAGTTTCTTAGTGGTGTCATACAGCAGCTTCATGTTGTTACTGGCTGCTGCTTCCTCGGCTTCCTCTGCCAGGCTGTCGATGTACTTGCGCTTGTCTGTTCTTGCGCTCCTCTTGACTTCTCTGTTGGCTTCTGTGAAGTCTGCTTGTGCCTTGGCCTTTGCTGCTCTTGTCCGGCTGTTGTTTACTGCTGCTTTCTTCTGCTTTCTCTTCTCGATCTTGCCCAGTGTGACTGCCGATATCCATTCCTTCTGTTGGTGTCTCTTGGGGCCCACTACTTCCTGACAAGTTGACGTCAGTGTCTCTTTCACTTTCTGCCACTGGCTCTCGATGTCAGTCTCTTCTTCAAGCAGTTCTTGTAGTACTTGGTACTTGTTGGTGAGGGACAGCTTGAATTCTTCGTTTATCTTTGTATCTTTCAGCAGGCTGATGTTGTACTTCTGCCTCTTTGTTGTTGCTTCCATCCAGTTCTTCTTCAGCTTTAGCTTCAGCCTGGCTACCAAAAGGTGGTGGTCAGATGCAACGTCTGCTCATCTTTTCACCCTTACATCCTGTAGAGATCTCCTGAATTTCTTGGTCATGCAGATATGGTCGATCTGGTTCTCAGTCACATATATTTGTAAACGCCTATGGCTTATTTTCAAGATTAGGCGCAAATGCTCATAACAATAATGATGACAATTACGAGAAAAACGAGGTCATGTCGTGTACAACCTACCTTCTGTCAACTCAGTGGGAAGCGGTTTTTAGAATTTTCGAAATCGGAACGAATCTCAACGAAATAAAGCGTTAATGATACAGTACAATTCGGGAGATTTACAACGTATTATTGGTATGACTGTGAAGATTTTTTTTTATACTATGTTTAAGCCAAATTTGGTGTTGGCAGACAAAGTATATCCAGAGAAAATGGCAATGTTTACCACGGACACACATACAGACAGACAAACAGAAACACACACACACACACACACACACACACACACACACACACACACACACACACACACACACGCAAACAAACAAACAAAATCAAACAAACAAACAAAAAAACCCAAAACAACAAAACCGAACACTGGGTTATAACATAGACTTACACAAGTGAGTCACACAAAAAAAACTTGCTGTCGCTCACACAGACGGCTATGGACTCAGTCGGTTCATTGCCTCGTGGAAATGTGTCATAACCGAATTCAGAAAGGAAGTGTGGTTGCACGGTCTCCCTGGAAAGACCCAGGCCGCAGAGTGGACTTTAACATGCAGCCTGACACCCTTAAGGTCAAGTTGTTCCGGTCAGGGCGGGGCTCTTGGTTCCGTGGAGGTTGCGTTGTTCGAGGGAGCTTGGGTGGGGGAGGGGTGGGGGTAGGAGGTGGAGGGTCCTTGTGACCCAGTCCTTACCACTTCACTTTTAAATTTAGCCACAGTCTTTCCCTCCCTGCCCTTGGCATCCAATCGTTCTCACGCCATCGTGTAAGTCTGCAGCATGAGAATGTGATGGCACTCAATCAGGCAGGTCACCGTAGTCATAGGCCGATGAGAATGTCGCTCTTTCCCACTATTGTCGCGGTGACCTAATGGGGCAAAAGGGGGCTTAGCTGACATACCGACTACTTAATGACCAAGACCATTGAATACCACCGTCAAACAGGCCTGTTCTGGTCTTTCTTACCCCGCACTTACCTAGCACTGATGTGTGAATTCGGCTTGAGTCACTCTTCAACTGTTTTCCCTGTTTTCTTACCATTATATGTTATACTGTTACAGCTCCAAGTACAGTTTCCCACAAACGCTCCACTCCCTCTGCAACACCACGCATGCACGCGCGATCGGTAGAACTGCACAAGGGAAGGTATTTCACAGTTGAAGAAGACGAGCATCATCATCAATACTGGGCTGTGAACGCGATGGCCGTGTGCAAGTAGTACTTACAGTTTTTGCATTGATGAAATCGAACTACAGGAAGACATTATTCGAGAAGCAAAATTAAAAGTAATCTCCAGTGTAAAAGGATGCACAGGCCGGCTGAAGGTTTTGCTTTTCTAATCCTAGCCGTCAAGGCTGGATCTTTCGGCCAGAATCCGATCGGTCCAATCATTCTTTCTGTGTATATCTTGGCTAACAACTTTGGATGAAAAAAACTGTACAACCTTCAGAACTGCAACTCCTGATTCGTCCCACGGGCTAAAACACGCCAACAAAATAATTATGTTTGATGTTTTAATATCATATGCCGACTTCAGTCATTCTGCATTGAATTATACATTAAACAACGTACCGATGTGAATCTAAACTCCCATTGTGACAGTAATTCAGTCATTCAACGTTCAGTTACACACACACACACACACACACACACACACATTCTCTCTCTCTCTCTCTCTCTCTCTCACTCTCTCACGCACACACACACACACACACACACACACACCATTCTTAACACGCAGACGCTGTGGTGGAGAAAGCTAAAAGTAGGCTACTGCTTGATTTAAACAGATGTGTCTTCAGAGATTTCAAAGAAACATGCATTTGGATGGGTCGTGAAGTCAGAAAAGAGGCCACGTCAGAAATGCAGAAAACAATAAATGACATTTCTTGCACTCACTCTTTGAAGGCGGGAGGTATCTTGCACACAAATCCACCCACTCCCTGTTATAAAATGCTACACATTGCTTTCAGAAACCTTTCATTGTCAGGTAACATGAGCGTTTGTATCTGTGGATCTGTTCTGCATGCTTGTTGTTGTAGTAACTCAGTGTTGTTATTTTATTGTTATTGTTGCCGCCGCTGCTGTTGTTGGTGTTGTGTATATGAATCATGTGTGTGCCTGTGTGTGCGTGCGTGCGTGTGAGCGTTTGCGTCTATGTGTGTGTGTGTGTGTGTGTGTGTGTGTGTGTGTGTGCATGCCAGTGCGTGCGTATGAGTGAGACAGACTGTGAGGGAGCAAACGTGCGAGGTCATTTGATATAAGGAAGTGGGATCGCCGCATGCTTTCACTACGCTGTGCAATGCCAACGCGCTGATTTTGTGTTATTTCTTGCCCCGGCCTACATGTAGATGTGAACGTGTGTATGCGGATATACGTTCAAACGCACACAGACAAATAGACACAGACACACACCACATAGAGCTATGTATATGTGTGTGTGTGTGTGTGTGTGCGTGCGTGTGTGTGTGTGCTGTGCGCGCGCGCGCGCGTGTGTGTGTGTGTATGTAAGCATGCGTGTCACTGTGTGTGTGTGTGTGTGTGTTTGTGTGTGTATCCGTGTGTGTGTGTGTGCGCGCGCGCGTGCGTGTGTCAGTGTGCAGTCCGTCTGTGAGTCGCGCGCACGCGTGTGTGCATGTGTGTGTCTGTGTATGTGTGCCGTCTGTGAGTGTGGGTATGTGTCAGTGTGTACGCGCGCGTGTGTGTGTGTGTGTGCGTCAGTGCACTCTTGCATGCTTGCACGCTCTGTCTTTCATCTTCATTAACAAAAATGAATTTTCTCAGTTGGAGTTGATAACATCAGGTGCCAGAGTTTCATTTCCCCACCAATTACAACATTCGAAAACCGTTGGCAGGCACCCTGCTCAGGGGACGTCACTTTGATGTGTCACAATGTTGAAAGGTATGTGCAGAATGCCGCGCCGGGCAGGCAGATTTTTTCATTTTTCTTTTCTTTCTTTTTTTCTTTGTCTTTTTTGTTTTGTTTCCGGACCACCCCCTCCCTTTTTTCCATCTTGTCCCAGACACACGCGCACATTGTTAGAAACAGTCACGAGAAAGCCCTTAGAAACGGCGTCTGCGCAGCGCGCGCCCTTTAAATAGAATTCGTCTGCACCTTACTTGCCTCCTACGTTGGGGAAGCAGACGACAGCCAGGCTTTTTGGGGCGAGGAGGGGAGCGCAGATATAGGGGCAGACACACTTTTTTTGAAAGCTCTAGCTGTCTCCTAAGTGGCTTTCAAGGGCAGGATTTGGACTTCGCATAGTGCCCCGAACATTCCCATATATCTATGGACCAGGGGAATACTTGTTGACGAGTTTATTTGCCTGTCTGCTCTTTGTGTTTTGGAAGTAAAACTCCACAGCTGCTGAGTGTGCCTTTTAGCAAAGGGTTCATAGTACTTGCTGTGCCAGAAACGCCATTGTGAAGGGCGCACCTATGTAGTTTAATCACAAAAATACAGATGTGACAGAAAACTCGTGACAAAATTTCGGGCATACGTGACAGATGGTAAACGATGTCAGCACGAACCCAGTGGAACAGCTCAAAGAAATGGACATTCTGAAGTAAACATTTTATTCACAAATAGCATGAAGTACTAGATTACCGCAGATAAAGAAGGAGAACAAAATCAGGAAAAATAGAATTGTATAAATCAAGAAAATAAAACTGCATTAATCAAGAAAATAAAACTGTAATTGAGATATTATATTCTGAATATAAATGCGTCCAGGACAAACTTTGTGAGCTGCGGGGAAGTGAGAACTGTGCAGTGTGCAAGCAAGACGGAATCCACACCAGAGTTTTCCAACCTGGCTGTGTGTTGAGCCATGACAGGAAGGTTGTCTCCGTGGATGAGGTGGGTGGTGGTGGTGCTGCTGCTGCTGGTGACAGTCTGGGTTGATTCTGTTGAGGCTGCTCGAACTCATCGGTCTCGCTACAGATCGAGCAGAACAAGGAGCAGGAATGCACTTAGGAATGACCAACCTCGACGAGGGTGAGTAGACACATAATACATTGCATGACATATTACATATACTACAAATGTGCATACAGTATGACAGCATTTATAAGATGTTTATCTTACAAAATTAGCAGTTCAGCTGGTCGATTCAATTCCAAATATGTCATCAGGAACATCTTGACCGTTTGAAATTATCAGACGCGAGTCATCATTGAGTGGACCACGGAACGTGCATGGTTCGTATCACGATAGTCATTTGATGTGTTCACGTATCTTCTGGTTTTGTGAGCTTTTTTGTGAAGGATGGCCACTTCATTCTTAGTGTTTCCTGAATTCAGTGAACATATGTAACTGAGTTGAATCTTTCAGGTTGGTCTGTCAGGACGAAGACACTAGTTAGCATAAGAATTGAAGAAGTAAGGGAATAGGAATGCATAAAGGAAAACATGGTGGAAGAGACAGAGGTGGAAAGAGAGAAATGGAATACATGGAGGAAGTGATAGAGAGCAGGAAAGAGAGAAGAGGTGTGCGTGGAGTCTACTTACTGCCAGTGACGATAATGTGACGATGATGTGAATACGATTATGATGAATATAGCTGATGATAGGTGTTTTTTTATTGTTAAAAAATGTTGACTTAAAAACAACAACAACAAAAAAAGGTGCCTTATTCGTTAATAAAAATTCAGCATGAAGCCAAGATAGTAAGAAGTGGGTAATGGTTGTATGGGTGACATAAACAGGACCACTGTTGAGAGGTTCTTAAGGAGATGTCATGAATCAGCTCGACTGACTGACTCAAGAACTGAGCTCTTGGAGCCAATGAAAAAACAGCCAAAAAGCTTGAATATTGTACACGGGTCTAATCTTGGACCTCAGTAGCAGGAAAATTGGATATTATAACCTCAGAGTTTACTTCGATCGGTTATAATTTGACTGTCATCATCATCACCATCATCATCATCATCATCATCATCATCACTATCATCATTGTAAACATTAGTAATATTCACATCGGTAAAGCTTTAAAAGTGGCGATGATGAGAGTTCAGAAACCTTAGCAACAGCTATTCTGTTGATGATATTGATATTGTTCAGTCTGGCCGTTCTGCACCCAAAACACCCTCCGTGGAAACCATGGTCACTTATGAACGGACGGAATATTGCGTATTTTACTCGAATTTGCACCTCAGCTTTTCAGCACACTGGGAATCAGTCATTCCGTCATGTGTGTCATTTGCCTTTAATAGTTACAGATGTACATTGACGGTGCCCCGTGCATTTCCTATCTAATGCTTCCGCCGACACGACCGCTAAGACTCTCTTGTTATAATACGAAGAATATCATTGCTTCTTGAGTTATTGCGTACTTCTTCAGTTAAGGCGTTCTGAACAATGATATTTTGTGTGTGAAAATATGTGAACTTAAGGCTAAACTTTTATGATGTTATTGACATTACATATATTACTATGTAGAGTCCCAAAACCGATTACACTCAATTAACAAAACCCAAACCCACAGCTTAGTGAACTGTTAAAAATATATCAACACTCAGCTAAGTTGACATTACATCATTTCGGATGGCTGATCTCGACATCGCAGAGAAAGACCTTCAGATGTTTTGCAGAATAAACTTTGAATATGTCAGTTTTGCACATGCAGTTGAAATGTTTCATAGTGTTCCTCTCGCCTCAAGCCCCGCACTCCCACTTTGCCATCAAACTAAAAGAATGTGTGATGTAATAGTGTCCGGAACAAAGTCTGCATGAACACTTTCCTTCCTCATGCTTGATCTTTTCATCAACAGTGGGATGTTCTTGCGCTCACCGAGATTTCTTCTCTCTCTCTCTCTCTCTCTCTTTCTTGGTCTTCTTGAATAACATGTAGATCTAGATTTAATGAACTCGATTAAAAAAAAAAAAAAAAAAAAATCAAACGAAAACTGAACGGGCTGTTTGTGTTCCCATGGTGGCACCGGTCAGCGTTAAAAATAGAAGCACACGCTTGGGCGTTGTTCACCGAGCTCCTGAATGAGGGCATCAAGATCTCAAGAGCTCACAAGTGCACAGGCATGATTTATTGCCCAACATCTGCCGTGATTTCCTTTTTTGTTTATTTTTTTCTGTTTCCCATCAGTTTACAAATGTGGTGTACGGCATACGCATACTGCGCAAGACTTCCAGGTGGCAACAATTTCTCTCTCAGAATCAGACTGAAGATATGGTCCTTTGTTGCAAATGTATTTGTATCTGTCTGTACGCATGTTTGTTTATATAGTTGTCATGGACTGCCACACACACACACACACACACACACACATAGCTCTTTTTTTTAACCAGTGGAGGTGAGACTTGGCACATTGATCATTTGCTCCGTCCAGCAGGTTTGGGGCAGTTCTGGACGGGATATGCTACTGGATCACAGAATAAACGGGAATGGTGATGGGGAAGTGATACAGACGCTGATGGTTCTTCGGAAATTTTCACTGGGGTTTTAATTTGCTCTGCAACTTTCATATAAGTCGATTTCAGGACAGGTATGATAATCATGTGTTTTCTTCTCTTGGAGGAAAGAGGGGTGGAAGGCGGTGGGGAGGGAGATGTACGGTTTTGTTTTTAAAGCTGATTCGGGAGATCAGTTTTTCCCCCGCAAAACACCTTACCTGTATCAACTGCGGCATGCAGAGCTCAAAGGTAAAACACTGCCTAACCCCACCGTGCATTTACGTTTTTAAACTTCTCAATGTCGACCAACATTTGCGTACTGTTATATGCTGGGCATTTGTGCGGCAGTAGGGAAGAGATGCAGACCAGAGGACCTGTTAGTTCAGTTTGTTAATGCATGAAAATAGTTTGGTGCAGGGGAAAAGTTGAGTTAATATAGGTCAGAGGAACGCACATTGTATTAAGCTCGGGAAAGCGAAGTTGGTATTGTTCTTTATTTTTGTAATGCTCTCTCGCTCTCTCATATTACTCTAATTGTTTTCTCTTTCAGTCTCAAGTTCCTTCCCCTCCTGTTCTCACCCTCCTCATCTCTCTCTCTCTCTATCTCTCTCTCAAGAACAATTGCTTATTTTGTAATATGACTTCTAGTTCTAGTTTTCTTAACCTTACAAGTGTTAAGTAGTTTTGCATACCAAGCACAGGGAAGCGTGTATTACTCAAAACTATTTAATGAGCCACAGTATTTTTAACAGATGTATTGTTTTAGTACGGATGTTGTTTTAGTAAGATAGAGGAAGGACTGATGACATAATGGAGTATACACAAACTATTTACTGAATGGAACGAAGTTCTTTTTTTTATTTCTCAAAGGTGGTAGCAGTTTGGATGGATAAAAATAGACCTTACGTTGGCATTCTTAGTCTTTTCTCTTCTTCTTTTTTTTTAATTAATTTTTTTTTAGCCTTCCTATCTGACTCTATTTATCCACCCATCTGTTCACATACCTGTTGTTCAAAATGATAATAGTCACAATCATAATAACAATAATGATGACACCACCACTGCTACTACTACTACCACAACTAACAACAGCAACAACACAACAAGAACAACAACAATAATAACAACAACATATGAACAGCAAGTATGAAATGCGTTCCCTGTGTGCTTTTGCCGGCTGGTTTGCTTTTCAGGAAAAGATAAACCATTCAGTCATCGGCGCCATTCACACCTGCCCTCCTTCCCCACCCCTCTCTCTCTCTTTCTCTTACCTTTTATTTTCCCCCTTGTTTTTTGTTCTTTGCTTCAGCAGCCAACGTTTTTAATGAACACCTATCTCATTGTTTCGTGGCCCAACGCCGATGTACCTACGTGAAATTTTCGGAGTATATCAGCTCTCTCTGTCACTGTCTTCCTCTCCCCTCCCTTCTCTATCTCGCCCCCCCCCCCCCCCACCCCATCTCTCTCTCCAATCTTCTCAATCTGTATGTTTGACTCTCTCTTCCTCTCCCCACCCACATCTCTCTCTTTCCTCAGCCCATTCCTCTCTCTTTCTTTTCGTCAACCCACTCTCTTCCTCTCTCCACCCGTCTATCCCACCCCGCCCCCCTCTTCTTTACCCCACTCTTTCTCCTTCTCTCTGTCTCTCAACACCCCTTATCTCTCTCTTTCTGATTCTCTCTCTTTCTCTCCACACCCTTTCTCTCTGCCTCTCATCACCCCTCTCTCTCTCTCTCTCTCCACTTTTCTCTGTCTTCCTCTTTCCATCCGCATCTCTCCCTCACTCTCTGTATATCTGTCTACTTCTCTCTGTATACATATGTCTGTCTGTCTGTCTGTCAGTCTCTCTCTCTTTCGCCCCTCCCCCCCGCCCCCCATTTCCCCCTCGCCCCCACCCCTCCCCTCTTTCTTCCCCTCTCTCAGAGGAGAAAGAAAAATGAGGGCCTTGCAAACGTCCGGAACAATTAAGTGGTGCTCTGTGCCTCGTGCCTCTCACTCTCCAGAACAAAGCTGCATCCGTGGGCGCAAACTGCTGCAATGGCTTCGGGAATGTTGAAATTGTTTGCTGTTGAGAGAATTCATCCGGTGAATGTTGCATTTCCTGCGAGAGAGTCTCTTTTTTTCTTATTCTTTTCTTTCTTTACTTCTTCCTCCAAAACAGCCTCAGGGGTGAGAAATGACGGTGCGCTGGCAGGCAGATTAGGTATCGTATTCATAATCAAGCAACTTGCGCCTCTGGCAAACAGTATCTCGGGGGTTTCCTGATTAAGGTTTTGGGGAGCTTTGACATGTGCACACCGAGGGTTCCTTTGCTACGGGGAGAAAACTCCCAGGAACTGGGAAGAAACCAGTTTCCTTTCAAACTTTGTTCTTCTGTGTCAGTCATCTTTGGTATGTCTTTGTTCTCCTCCCGTCGTTTTTTCCTTTCACATTTACATCTGGTCTCAAGACAGAGACATATATATATATATATATATATATATATATATATATATATATATATATATAAAGATATCTAAAAAGAATTTAAAAAAAAGAAGAAAAAAAGCCCGCTGTAGTTCTTAACCAAGAATGCCTTTGATGCGCGATGCAAGAGTGCAGAAACAGTTACACGGCATGTTAACTGTCTTATTGTTGCTTTTCGATATATTTTTACTGGACTGGTCTGTTCGCAAGAGAACGATTAAAGCCACCAGCCATAGAATGATGCAGACCCGGGAAATGAACTTCGTTTGTATCAATGAATATAATTATATTAAACAATATGCAAGTGCTTGGTAAGACAAAAGCACTCACCTTCAAGCCAATTAACAACATTATTGCAAAACTCCATCTTATGAAATAAATTGTGGCGGTTGTAGGTCTGGTTCATCACTATCCCCTTTCCTGTCTCAGTTAGCGTTCATATGCCAAACTTTTGGGTTTGTAACACAGTTCCCATGTTATATATTAATAATAATAATAATAATGGTATTTATATAGCGCTGGATCTTGTGCAGAGACAAATCAAAGCGCTTTCGCACCAGTCATTCACACGCATGCATAACTCTAATACTGTAGAAACTAAAGACAAGGAAGGGCAGGCAAGGGAGGCTATTTTGGGAAGAGGTGGGTTTTAAGGCCAGACTTGAAAGATCTGAGTGTGGAGACTTGACGAAGCGAAAAAGGAAGTTCATTCCAATCGCAAGGTCCAGAAACAGAGGAAGAACGGCGGCCAATAGTCGAGTGTTTGAATCTGGGTATGCGTAAACAGAGTGGATCCGAAGCCGATCGTAGTGAGCGAGATGGAGTGTAGAGGTGAAGGCAGCCGCAGAGATAGGAAGGGGCAGTTTTGTGAATGCATCTATAACATAGAGTGCTGATCTTGTACTTTATTCGGTGTGAGATAGGGAGCCAGTGGAGATGTTGCAAAAGAGGAGTGATGTGCTCAGATCTTTTCTTTCTGAGGACGAGTCGGGCAGCAGAGTTTTGTATGCGCTGAAGGGGCTGAATGGATGAAGCAGGCAGACCAGACAATAGAGAGTTACAGTAGTCAAGGCGAGAGAGAATGAGAGAAACGACAAGTCTAGATGTTGCGTCAGTGGACAGATATTTCCGGACGGCACTGATGCGTCGCAGTTGACAGTAGCAGGACTGACATGTCTGACTGATAAATTTTTGCATGGACAGTGTATTGTCAAGGACAACACCGAGGTTCCTGACTGACGTGGAAAGAGGGATGGATGTACTGCCAAGTTTGATTGTGTCAATTGTGATGGAAGACAGTTTTTGTTTAGTTCCTATGATCATTGCTTCAGTTTTGTCCGCGTTCAATTGTAACTTATTTCGAGTCATCCAGTTTTGAATGTCCAGGAAGCAGTTGGATGTTTCTTGCAACAGCGACAACAATATTCCCTGTTCACGGTCAACAAATTTAAATGAGGGAGGGGCGGGGGTGGGGGTGGGGGTAATACCATATTCCGTGCAACCTGGTTGTCATTTTGGAATGAGATATCATATGAAAGAAATTCCCCAGTAATAGATAAATGAACAAACAACTCATCAGATTTATTCCATTTCATGTATCTAATCATCTGCTTTTGTTGAAATTATCTTTTCAGATAAATTCTGTTTGTTTCTCTATCAAATAGAAGTGTAAGTTTGAGAGACAATGTATTGTACAGACTCACTATGCAAGATTACTGTTTCGACTGGATCATTTTGCCAGATTATTTTGATGGGTTAAGTTTATGAACTATAGAACTATGTTTTTTCCAAGAAACTATTTTGGTGTCAACTTTAGCCAAGTCTATTAGAATGTTCAAATTTCCCGAGAAATTTTCGGATAATATGAGGCACCAAAGTACACGGCATGTGATGTGGTATTCGAATTTTTTTTAAACTACTAAGAATAAAGTATTGATTTGCTTGGAGTCATTTGAATGCAGCTGGGAAACCGTACACAGATAGTAGGTACAGAGCCACACATGCTGAAAACCTAGCCCATAGATATGTGCTTAGATGATACACAACAGTGAATGTCATGACATAACATGTGAGAAATTTTGATTGAATGGCCACAGGATTCCTTCCAAAGTTATTTGTTTAGGTTCAGTGACAGAAGACATGTTTCACATTCCAGTTCTGGTCATCATTCTCCGAAAGTGCAGACCACTCAACTTTGAACGTTGTGAGTTTCAATTTCAGTTTCAAGGAGAATTAAACACGAATACAATTATGTGAGTTACCAAATTCACTTTGAAAGCAGTGTCAGAACCATTCTGCCGAAAACAGTTGGTTTGTTGTTGTTGTTGTTGTTGTTCGCCTTTACGTTAATATTTTACACCTTCGATGAATCAGGTTTACACAGTGTCGGAGACAAAATAACGCGGTTTATCTCACAAAGTTCCGCCAGGAGTCATCGTCCTCAAAATCCTTTCACTCCTATTGGAGTATGGAGGATTGCTGCAAAATAATGTTTTAATGCCCAGAACAAACATTTCAATAATGTCACATAAAAGTTGAGAAAACACAAATGTCTTTTAACTCCAAAAATGTAGCTAGGCAACATTTGCAAATCCTATCATCTGACTTACAGCTAAAATGATTTTTTTGCCTCATTTGAGCATATTACAAAAATTAACAAGAGAGGCAAGGTCTTCAAGACTCACTTGTGATACACTTAAAAACAAAAAAAAATTCAAGCTTTTTATGTATTCAGTGTAATTTCAAAATGTAATGTTTAAAATGAGAAAGATCAGTTTCCCTTTTTTACTATCTGCACCAAAACGTTTGCAAAATAAATAAAACTTCCATGCTTAGCAAAAGAAGTTTCTGTTTGAACAAAAAATGATAATAATAACTGCTCTTGTTGTTGGGTCAGAATATCAGATCAAAGTGCCAAGTTTAGAGAACACAAAAAATATAAATATAACAGTAAATGCAGTTTGCATATAATTAGGCTTCATTTTTTAATTTTTTTTTGTGCCCATCCCAGAGGTGCAATATTGTTTTAAACATGATGACTGGAAAGAACTGAATTTTTCCTATTTTTATGCCTAATTTGGTGTCAACTGACAAAGTATTTGCAGGGAAAATGTCAATGTTAAAGTTTACCACGGACACACAGACACACACACACAGACAACCGAACACCGGGTTAAAAAATACTCACTTTGTTTACACAAGTGAGTCAAAAACCGGTTTTGGAGACAAATGTTTTTTTAGGAACATATCTATCTCGTAACTGATCATAATGAAACTAATGCCCAATCGCAGACATGTTACAAACTTTACAAAGCCGTAACTCTCGTGGTATGCCTTTGTGTCCCTCTGTTTCTATTTCCAGCTTATGATTACTACTTCAAAATCTGAAGTAGCTGATAACGTAATTATCAGGCATTTGACATATATTTTTCTCTACCAAATTCACTTTTGAAATTTCGATAAAACAAACATTTACTACTCGCCTCTAGAGCATGTCTCCATAGATTTTGAAAACTTACTATTAAAGCAATCTTGACATTCTTGCTGAAAGATTCCCTCTCTAAGACGAATTGAGCACACACACACACATACGCACGCTTACGCACACACACACACACACACACGTGTAAGAAAGAGACACACATACACCAGTGTCAGAGAGAGAGAGGGAGAGAGAGGCGTAGGGTGGTAGTGGTGCAAAAAGACCTGTCGCTTCTATCGCCATAAATGTTCTTATTCCATTGTTTGTAAGAATGCTCAGCTGCAAGCAAGTGTTTCGGTACAATTTAGTGTTGGAAGTCAGGAAAACGGCCTGTGTGGGGGCAAGGAGAGTGGGGGTGCAGAGGGGGCAGGGGGTACCGAAGAGAGAGGTGTGGTAATGGTTGGGGGCTTAGGAGACGGTGTAGTGTTGGCTCCAGAGTTCCGAACCACAGTGAACCTGTCTCTGACACGGACTGCACCAAGCAGTGCCACCACCACATCTCTGCTGCCACCCACAATGGAAAGGGACTGGTTCCGCATCTCTTGGCTGGTAACGTTGACACAATGGTAAATGTCGATAGATTTCCACTTCGTATTGCACCCTGACACTGATTTCCTGAACTCGGCGAGACATTTTCTTTTCTGTTTCAGAAGGCAATGTCACGTGTGTGTAGCTGGCCTGTGTGAATGGAGGGGAGAGAGGGGGAGGGGCGGTAACAAAATGGAACGAGCTTGCGGATGTATGTTTCTGTGATCAGGAGGAGCTGAACAGATGTTTAGGTTTTTAGAAACTGTGGTCTCATCAGTGTTCGAAATGTTGACAACAGTATTCTTTTTTAAAATTTTATTTAAGAGTTTATTTCGCTTCTAACTGGCTTTGACTATCAGACAGATCTCCATGTTCTATTGTGTAGCTCCAATTGTTTACTTTGCAATTGCATAAACAGAATACCTGGAAATAGAAAACAGGAGAACAAAAGTATCCTTTTCTTCCACATTGGTGTAACCCTCACTGCCTCATTTAACCATTTTTATGAGTCCACATTAACAAAGCTATCGCCGTAATTTGGCATAATCTTTGATTTAAAACAGCCTCTACGGAGCTTGAAAGGACGGCTGAACGAAAAAAAAGAAAAAAAAAAAAAAAAAGAAAAAAAAAGTTGCTGCATGTGGAACTTCATCAGAGGAGAGAATGTCTGAATCTCTCGCTTCCACAGCAACATCCGACAACTGAGGAAAAATGTATGGCTACCCTTTCTTTCCAACCTGGCTGTTCCCCAACCACCCCTTCAAACTTGATCTGCCGGAGCCCCCCCACCCCCAGCCTGGGCCCATAATGGAAGCCAGGAGCTGATGTGGTGATGGCTGGAAACGTTCCGCTGTTGCGCTGTGGCGATTTCCTGTCAGGATTTGATACATCTTAACCGTGCAAGTTACTGTTGTCTTCTCTTTGTAGACTGCTTACTTTACACACGGACACACGCGTATGCGCACACGCGACACACACACACACACACACACACACACACACACACACATCGCCCGTCTCACATACCGCATAAACAGCGCAGTGAATGAATACTGACGTAAAGCAGAGCCCACATTCAGCGTGGAGTGAGTGGCAGCGGACACGATAAAGCCCGTTTTACAGTGCAGGCAGGAATGGCATCGTATGGCACATACCACGCCAGTCAGACGTCAAAGTCACAATGCTCAAGCAAAGAACACACACACACACACACAGAGAGGAAGGAAGGATAGGATGGAGAGAGGAGAGAGAGAGAGAGAAAGGTGGATGGGAATGGATGGACAAAGTAAGGTGACCAGAGAAACTTGAAGATTTCCTAGTTTAAGTCATTAATTTTGGTCTTTGTCGTCAGAAATCCTGTTGGATCCTATTGCAAACCAATTACACTATAAATTTGCCTGGACACGATAGAACCCCCCCCCCCCCCCCCCCCCCCCCCGCCCCCCGCATTCTACAGAGTCTGCAATGGCTATTGTTTTCGAAGGCCTCAGTTGAAAAATACACACACAAAAAACAAAAACGAGTGCGCGTTGATCTCGGTTTATCGTTTCGTCCGAATGACAAGACGCTCAGTCTGATTTTCCTTTCAAACCTGGGAGAAAGGGCAAGACTGGGTTTCGAACCCAGGCCATCACAGACACTGTACTGACTTATAAGCGTTTTAACCATTCTGCCACATTCCACTTGTGTCAAAGAAACATACTTGAGAAGGAACAATACTGAATAAAATTCCGCTTCGTTTCGTTTCATCCTTAACCCCCCCCCCCCCCCCTCCGCCAGCCCCCCACCCCCCTTTCTCTCTCATCGCCAAGTAAGTACAATAAAGAATGCAATAAAAAGTACTTTTTTGGATTATTCTTTTTAAATGTAATTTTGTTACAGAACATACCTAGATCTTTCACTTAGAGTGCGTTCCCTGCGTGTTAGCTTCATCCGCCGATAATTTGTTTTTAAAAAATGCTGGGCAACTAGGAACGTTGACACAGTGGACTTTCTTAGAGATTGCACTTGATTAGCACAGTTGCATCGCAGCAAACGTATCACCTTCATTCTGATTAAGACATAGTATCCCTCCCTGCGAGAGGCACATTGAAGCAACTGAAATTGAAGTTATCAGATAAGAGAACACGTGCAGAAAGCACTTTGGGCCATGTGGGTTGTTGCACAACCACGGTGTGATGTCATGCGTTGTTTATCTGCTGCAACCAGACCTAACATGTTAATCACCAGAAGAGCAAGTTAGTTGGTTGAAACCCCAGCTGTTCTGGAATCATGGGTGAGAAAAACAGGATTTTTTTAAAACCGGCCACCAGTGACTGCATTTAGTATTTGTTTTACCGGCGTGGTTTTGTGTGTTTATGCGTATTAGACCATGAGTTGGTATTGTACTATATATCTTTCTTTACCACAACATATTTTTGTCGCCAAGTTTGAAATTTGGGCTGCAGCGAATCCTTTTTTTTTTTTTTTTTTTTAATCCCTTACCAATGATCACGTGCTCGGTGAAGGCACCAAGAAACCCGCTGTGGCAGAAATCCGCCGTAATGTCAGACAGAAAAATTATTCGGAGAATCAGGCCACAAAATGTCAGAGGACAGGGACAGTCCCATTTGCGGAAGGTCAACGTCGTTCGGAAGAACGTTGAGTGCAGATACAACCTTCGCTTTCGTTTTTATTTTCTTTGACTTCCCACTCTTTATTTATTTATTTATTTTTTTTTTACAGCACCCGTAGTTTCTTTTTCTCAATACATCCATCCACTGTCTCTTTTTTTCTTTCTTTTTTCCAGTGTTCCTCTCAATAGTGTTTCTTTTTGTATCCTTTCAATCATTTTCTTTCTGTACAGTCTCATATTTCTTTTTCTCAGTGCATCCTCCCTGACTACTTTCAATGCAGTCTTCGTGTTTTCCATTTAATTACAACCTTTGAGTCTTGTTTTTCTTTCTTCTTTTCTCACTGTCCCTTTTAAGTATTATCGATCAGTGCATGCTTCCAGTCTTTTTCTTTGTCATCAATGTCATACAAATATTGATTCAAGATCACGTCATAGAATTCACTTTACATGATTATGTACTCTAATAAATTGTTCACAAAATGTGATATTGTAATGAACAAGACACAGGATAAGGATCTGTGGATGTCGGGATGTCGGGGGGGGGGGGGGGGGGATGAAGAAGGGGGTGGAGGTGGGAGGTAAAAGTAAGCTAGATAACTAACTCCCATTGATTTAATCTGTTTGTTTTTGATGGAACTGGACATTCAGATGCATCACTTGAGAGTCTCCGAATGTGAGGACTAATTCTGGAATGACCCCGACGAAAGACAACAGTTAAAATGAGGGATGGTGTTGTAGCCTTCAGTTTTACGTCTTTCCACTCTGAGAGGTGTAAGACGGAAAAAAAAGTTTGATATGCTGGTGAAATCTCCCGCAGTGAGACTCACACTCACAGACTGAGGAAATAAATATGGATAACGGAATAGCTCAACACAGAGTTTACTTACTCCATGGTGTCTTCTTACAGGTACGGGTACTTAGCGTGGATGACGGTTCTGTGAGCAAGTCTGGTCAGTGTATGTCACACAGCTGTGTTGAGATTAGCTGTGCAAAAAAGTCTGCTGGATTTTGAGGGAAGAAAAAAGAGAGAGAAAAGTTGTGATTGTGATACAATACAAAAATACGTCATAACACTTTAACGTCACGAATTGTTCTTCCAGTAAAGAGCGACCGCAAACGTACACAATCATTCTCCATGTAGTAGTAGTAGTAGTGAAGGAACTGGCATTTGACTGCCTGGGCCTCACGGCCTTTTTTTTTTATGTCCCCTTCAATATCTCCCCCCTTTTATTTGTGGGATACAAATATGTTTTCTTTTACATGTACTGTAATCCACTCGTCAAAGTCAATAATTTTTCTTTTAAATTGATGTCCATAACAAGGTGATATCAAGCACAGCCAAACGTCATAAAAATACGTCATTCTTTCTGGTTTCAAAACATGAATACATCAAGGCAATGAAACGTCTTAAAAGCGTCAACGCCAACCACAAGCAACGGGACCCACAGAGACACAAAGAACGGACATAGTCAAACAAACAGTTCGTGCCAAGAAAGAAGAAGCAAGTAGAAAGAAATGGTGAGCTGCCAGACACAACACACATCCAAGCATCCAGACAGATGTACGGATTTATAGATAAAATCCCATTTAAACTTGGAAGTGATAAATTCAGACGTCAGGCCGGGAGTGCAAAAATCTAATGTTTCACTGGCAACTTTGCTGCTCTCGCTGATTCAGCAAAGTTATTTTGGTAAATAGGTTGTTGTATTTCGGCACTGTTCGCCCTTATATATTACATGTGTATATATAACAGACAGTCTTTAAAAAGAGTTGCCGTTTTTTGAAACCTTACAGCACAAACTTTGCCCGATGAAACCCAGACGAAAAAGGGAAATGAATATTCTCCGATTAAAAAAAAGTGGAGATTCACAATCAAATATGTTATTTTATTTTATTATCTATTTATTTATTTATTGGCATGAGAAGAGAAAATCCGGCAAATGTTGTTGACAAACTAGAATTTAATCATGGCAGCTGCAATTTAACAATGTCAGTTAAAATAAAAATCCATGTTTTCTCCATATTGCCAGTCAAAGAAATCGTGACAAAATTATTATTCTTAGAAACTTTTGATTATGGCGGGGGGATGTTATACAGACTCAATATTGTTCGAACCAAACAAACGAAAATGGCTACATACATGTCAGGGTAGGCCTGTACACTCGTAAAAGCCAACTCAAGAATCTTGAGAGTGGACATGGGAGTTGCGGAATACAGATGCTACATAGTGGCTAGGCAAAATTTCAGTATTAGAATGGATCCACGTTGTAATGACATTGAAGCTGAGTGCTCGCTCGTTTTCGTAAACGAAAGGCAAACACTTGCTCTTCCTAGCGAAGTAGGTATAATATATCAAATAAAAGTGAAGACCTTTGCATGAACCTATATACGAACAACCATTATTTAAAAGCCATAGTGTCTTGTAGCTTACAGCTGCATAAAGTGTGATATGTTTTGGTTTTAAGCACACGAAAGCCGCTTTTCTGTCTTTGCATCTTCGCTTTCTGCTTATGCTTATATGCGTCAGTTTACAATAAATTTCCGAAAATAAACTCTTGACAATAAACAGACACGATTGCTCAACTCAAAAGAGGAGAAACCATATTTTCAGCCGCTTACAAAAATTCACGAAAGAGAGAGAGAGAGAGGGGGGTGGGGGAGAGATTTGTTGCTGTTGTTGTTCCGTCAAGGATGGAAACAAAATCCGAGTACACTATTCCTTTCTCCCCAGGGACGCCAGAGATGCACATGCACATTCCATGCGCAGGCGTAGGCTATTATGTGTGACAACAATTCCCCTTCTGCCGGGAATGCAGTTCATGGTACGATTCATTCACCGTCTGCACCGTTGTTGGCATGCCACGAAAACCTGTAGCATTGATGTTTACTTCAGCAGCCGACAGAAATGCGTCCAAAGATAAGGAGGGAAACACGTGATGCAAAAACACGTCTTTTGGCAGAAGACGTTAAATGGAATAACCCTGCCACTGCGCGAGATAAACATGAAGAATGATGGTGTTGGATGCAGGGGTCTGAAGAAACATCAGCTGTTGGTGTGTGTGTGCATGCGCGCGCGCGCGCACATGTGTGTATGTAGGGTATACGTGTGTGTGTGTGTGTGTGTGTGTGTGTGTGTGTGTAGGTTATACATGTACGCGCGCACGCGCGCGCGCTCGCGTGTGTATGTGTGCATGTTTATGGTATACATGTACGTGTGTGTGCGTGCGTCTGTCTGTGTCTGTGTGTTCGCACGCGCGCGTTCCGTCGGTATCGAAAGTTTTCTGCATGAAGTGCAGCTGTTTTGGCAGAGACACGCTGTGTAGCTTGTGTCGGGTTGTCGGTGAAATACTGATCAGTGTAGATCATGAACGTGTTAACACTGGAGAAATCACTGAACCACAACAGTAATGATGAATGACCGAGTATCGTGAGACCTCACATTGGTGGTTGTCGTCTCCTTATCGCCCCCATCCACACGTTACACCATACCCTCCCACCCCCCACTTCTGATTCTGTCTGTGTTTGTCGCGATATCTCTCATGCTCAATTTATTGGTTTAAGTTTGTGCCGTACATGTGTACGCAGGTGTGTGTGTGTATGTATGTGTGTGTGTGTGTGTGTGTGTGTGTGCGTGCGTGCGTGTGTGTGTGCGTGCGTGCGTGTGTGTGTGTGTGTGAGTACAGATGTCATGATTTACAGCATAGTAGAGAGAGAGAGAGAGAGAGAGAGAGAGAGAGAGAGAGAGAGAGAGAGAGAATTTACGACTAATGGTTTGATATGGATGAATCAATCACACCAAAAACTATACCACAATAATAATACTAATAATACTAATAGTGCCATTTTGTGGCTTTTGACATGTATACTGGCAGCCACATGTTGTTTGATTCGTTTCCATGATTACAATTAACACCTTATGTACGCTGAATGACCAGTGGTTGACCCGTTTAAAGATGACAATGCTAACTCTTGACATACGTTGAATGACCGGTCGTTGAATTCGTTTTCACGATGACAGTGATAAATCTTGACTTACGTTGACTGACCTGTCGCTGAATTGTTTTCATGACGACAGTGTTAACTCTTGAAGTACGCTGAATGACCGGTCGTTGAATCGTTTTCTAGACGGCAGTTAACTCTTAAGGTACGCTGACTGACCAGTCATGGAAATGCCATGACTGTCTCGAGGACACGACGTGCCTGACGCTGAATATATGTGGTGTTTCTGTTCTGGTTGCAGGCCTAACGTGTGTGGCAGCGGGCTCACGAAAAGGTGTTGCCACGGCTGGAAACAGTCCAGTCGCAGTAAACGGTGCATCATTCGTAAGCAGTGTTTATTCATTTACTTCCCCACCTCCAGTCCAACGCCCCCCACTGCCCCTCACACACTCCCCGTTTTAACAGTCTTGCGTTGTGCTCTGTGTCTGTCTGTAGGTTTGTCTCAATTTTAGTGTGTATGTCTGTTTGTCTGAGTGTATCTTTCTCTGACATTGTCATTCAGGGTTACTCTTAAAATGTAGTTTGTTGAAATCTAATCATTTGCCCCCACACAAGCGTTTTCATGCACGACACATACACACACGAGAGAGAGAGAGAGAGAGAGAGAGAGAGAGGGGGGGGGGGGGATGGAGGAACATCGAAAAAATGTTTTGAAGATATATATTGAGTGAATGTCCAGACAGTAAGGAGAAAAATGATTTTAGTAGTTATTTAGCTTATTCGTTTATTTATTTATTTTTCTAGTCTTCGTTAGTTCGTTTTTGCAATTTACAAATATTTTGCATTTTTGCTGAGTGTAACGTAAAATGGGTAAAAATTTCAATTAACGTTAAAAACTTCCACCTGTGGGGAAATTGGTCTCACTGCAGAATACGTGACGCCAGCTGCTAATGAAATGGCAGGGAAGGTGTGAAAACGAAATCATTGTCCATGTTTTTTCTTCAAGCCGTACTTTGTAAGCACGTCTGATTTATGTTTGATTTATTTTGTTTGATTGATAGAGTTCTTCAGAGTATGAGGTTAAATTTCTTTATTGCATTCCTTGGTTGAACTTATTTCGGTCGTATTTGGTAATTCATCTATTCACTGAATGATGGATTGTTTCAGTTTCGTTCAATATATTACTGCCAATCATATTAACACCCATGCAATAGTGCCATTCATTATACTGTATCATATTATAACATACTAGCTGGCGGTGCGTCTTTTTTTTAGATCCTAAATTTTATTCTTTTCCTTTAAAGGCCCAGATTCTCATCGTTCTCAGATGACAAGGACACGTTATCTGTAAACATGATGGAAACAGCAAGAAAATGAAAAAAACCCATTGGAGTAGGGATTTGGGGAATAAACAAGTAAATCCCATCACACTGTATTTGGAAATTGTCTTCATTCTCATTTCTCATCATTCGAAAATACCGAAATTTTGCTCCAACCTCTGCGGCCTTTTATGCCCTGCTCTCAGGGACCTTTTGAGTTCCCCTCTACATCCATGTCTGTAGTAAGTTCTTGTCACATGATGACAGACTTCGTGGGAGACAATCAGTCTAGTTCTGTTCTTCTTTTTTCTAAATCTGTGGAGAGTCGTTGGGGTGCCGCACTGAAGAACTGTTAACCAGATCCCTACAGGTCTGTCGGTTGTATGCCAGTCCATCGATTTTTTTTGTTTTTGTTTTTGTTTTTGTTTGTTTTTCCTTCTTCTGTATTTCCCTCCGTCTCCTTTCAACAGTCCCGTAGAGTATTGTTATAGCAAAGCCACTGGATCTCGTACCATACCAATGTGATTTTCTTTTCTCAACCGATGTCAGCAGACCTTCACGTGGTCCAGTGTACTGCTTGATGGTTTGGAGCGCTAGTTATGCTACCAAGCGGTAACTTTTGTCAGTAGGGTGTGGGTAGGTGATGTCTTCAACAACTGCTTGTACCGACCGCATGCTGACCTAACATTAACGGATCTCCGTGGACTTCCGGCGATCGGACTGCGTTAGAACGGACCTGGATGTGGCTGTGTGAGAGGGACTGGGAATGAGCGGCGTGAGGGTAGTATCACTGCAAATGCACAATGTCACAACAGCAACACGTCTGATGAGGAACATGGGAGAAACTTGTATTGACTGTGCCATATATCCTTGCGATTTTGATACATGCAAGCCAGCATTGTGACTGCATTGTTGATAGCCTTAAACAGGCTTCTAAGTAGGCATGTCTACACACAGACTGACAACACCTGCAGGATCATCCGACGATGTTGACTCATGCTTGACAAGAACTCCACGAGTCGCGCTGTCCGGTTGTCTGGCTCAGGACAGCAAATGATCACCCACAGCCACAGGGTTATTTATTGTTACATACACACCCGTCACGCGGGGGAGTCAGACACATCAGTTTACCTGAAAAGCCCCCCTTCCCCACGCCCCTCTTTCCTCCCAAAACTTTTTAAGGAAAAAAGAAAAAAAGAAAAAAAAAGTGATGCACATTTCCATTATGCATGCACGTGCTTAATTAGGTTTTGCACGCATACTCATCCGCGACACACAGTTGCGAGGCGTATCCTCAAAAGCAGTAAACGAGACCTGTCAGACCTCTGTCTCGGGCACTGAATTGCCTTCGTGATGAAGCCCACATCCATTGTGGTAAACTGTCCCTCTTTTGCCATTGTCTCTTCTCAGTCTTCTCCCCGGTGCCTACGCTTCTGATCATCTGCCCATTTACATTCTGGACCAGAGATCACGTCACTCTGTGCATGCCAGCCAAGACACGCAAAAAACCCTGTGAAGCACGCACCTTTCCCTTCACCGCTATTAGATAGTGAAACCACATCAAACACAAAACTTTACCCACATTGTATTTATTATCACCAACCTTTAAATGAAACGGGGATGAGCACTTGTTTTTCGGGAGATAATTTCTTAACTAATTAGTATAATTAGGCTAGGCTTGTTTCATTTGAAATGGCTGGGACTCAGTAAGGGAGACTGGAAGCGAGTTTGTTGTTTATTTTGCAGACTTGGACGAGGGCAAATAAACAAACCTGAAGTATGTGTGTGGTCATGTGTTCGAATGAGACCGGATATTTTTGTCCACTCTCTGCCTTACATTTCGGTGTAGATTGTGTGGCCGTAGCACTCCTCCGCCCCCCACTACCCTCCCCCCTCCCACCCTCCGCCTATTTTGCACATTCCGCCCAGCCGCATGCAGTGTTCCGTTTTTCTTTGGGGTGAGCCGAAGGGTCACAGGAGCGACACATAGTGAGCGCACACGCGTACTCACGTGCGCGATCTGCCAATATTGCAAGTTTTCTGCTTCAAGTGGAGCTGTTCTGGCAGAGACGGTGTGTGTGTGTCTGTGTGTGTGTGTGTGTGTGTGTGAATCAAATGTGTCCATGTCATTGTTGCCGTAAATGTTGTTTTTGATTCAGAGATCAGTTGTGATCAGAGTTGGAGGCCCCGTTTTGGCATGATGTTGTGTCCTTGGGAAAGGCCTTCACTCCGATTTTCCTCACTCCATCCAGGTGTAAACAGACACACTGCATTTGAATCTGAAAATATTTTGAAAAATGGACCATGTTGACTTTGATGTGTTACAGTGTCACGATAGAGTGGAAGAATTTTGTCTTCTGCTCTTTCTTTCTTTTCTTTTTCTTTTTTTTTTTCGCTTTCTTTTTTCAATCTGTTTGATCGATGGAGTTTGCAGGCACGTTCGTTTTCTTCTTGCACTGCGTCTATGGTCTGCAGCTCACACGTGCAGTCGTGGCCGCCAGTTGGCGTGTACGTGTGTGATATCGTTTTTACCAGCTCTCATCACCTTCTTTCCGTGTGTCCCCCCCCCAGACCCCCACCCCTCCTCCTTCCAGATTCCCTGCCAGTCACAATCATATTCCATTTTCAGGGGCGGGTACATGCAACATATGTTCGTGTTTTCGTAACCTACCGAAATTTGACATGGGTTAGCTTTTTTGTTTGTTTTTGTTTTTGTTTGTTTGTAATGTGCGTGTTTGAACTTGTGCATTCGTAACTATATCAGCAGATTTGCACATACATTTGTTGACATGGAAACTGTAATCTCTATCCTGGCGCTGTCAGGATTGGATAACGGATGTCCCGAACGAGCGGCATAAAAGTCCTACGGTCTCATCACTTTGCTATCGCTCATGTCTGAACTGATTTCAGTGTGTGTGTGTGTGTGTGTGTGTGTGTGTGTGTGTGTGTGTGTGTGTGTGTGTGTGTGTGTTTGCACATTTGCATTCTTGTGTGTAGGTGTGCATAAGTTTGCCAAACGTGCTTCATTTTCAGCCTTCATTTTTTTTTAAACAAAGTATTTACTTTCATGTTTTGTTCATTTGTTTCATTGTATCTTATGATAATGTTTTATACAAACCAAGGGTAGTTTCTCAAGGCTTTACCAGTGCGTTGGGTTCATGGGTAGACCAGGCAGCTACATTTTGTTATACAGCAGATGTGGTGAAGCGTATATGGATCAGTCTGCACGCTTTAGTATCTCCTTGAAACTGAAATTGAACTCAGCGCATACATGATACACACAGCATCCATGAACAATGGCTGATCGTTTTGAATTTAGCTTTGTTCAGAACCACATCGTCCCAGAAATAGATTTAGCATTTATTCAAGTTCAAAACACCAGTGCCTGCCCATAATGGAACTCAAGTTGGCATACAGATCCCGCACAAAAAAGCATGGCATTCGATCTTACACACACCACACACACACACACACACACACACACAGAGTTTCCCACATGTCAATGACTGAATAAATACAGCTTCCCACCTTTCATTGACAAGTGTGTGGAGTGAGGGAAGGAGGTGGTGGTAAAGCGGATGCGTGCCAACGTGTATGTGTGTACAAGTTTTCATGCAAAAACGCGTGCTCGACTTTACAAAGTCATCCAAAACCTTTATTTCCTTGGTAAGGGCCTTATCCTTATCACCAATTTCCACGGATCATGTAAGCAAGTGGGACGTAAGGAAATGCATGTTAGGGGGTCTACGTGTTCCAGCTTGTAAGGCAGCTGTAGTCTGGCGCCAGGGTGGCGCAGTGTCAAGCAGCGTTGTGCACGTGCTGTCGGTGACAATAGCAGTTGTGGAGGCTCAGCGCGTGCAAAGGGCTGCTCCCACATAGCGGACATTCTGACCCCGCGCCGTTTCCTGTTATTCCTCCCACTCCCCACCCTCTCCACCCAGACTCCTCGACTTAATCATAATGTGCACTCTTTGCAGATTTCTCTCTCCTGCGAGGTTGGTGAACTGTGCTTGGTATGATATTATGTCCAAGACAAAATGAGCATATGATGTCCACACTGAGCAAGGTTTGTCCGCTTTCTCCGTCAAAAGGTATGAGTCTCTCGTTGATTTCACATACTCTTCTTCGTCTTCCTCTTATTCCTCTTCAGCGACCACAGTCATCATTCTGATTACTCTGTCACCCCTCGGCAACGAAGCTAGTTCTTGACGAAATTTAGAGGTGGAGAGGATATCTAAACTGAGAGAAATAGCGTTGATTTATCAGCCCATGACGTCGACCCATCGTGTCATTGCGGAGATATACCATGGCGGCACACACTGCACTGACACTGAAACTTGTGGGGTTTTCCAACTAAAAATAGCGAGAGGAGGATTCTGACCGAATATTCATTCAATAGTCGATGGCGCTGAAGGGAAGCCATCCTCCCGACGGAACTTTCGGTTGGAAGCAAACGACCCACACAGTACAACGCACCCGGGAATTTCGTCCAGTTTTTGCTTTGACCAAACTTAAACCGACGCACGCCATGCCTTGTCTAATTTTACTGCACCTACCTTTTAATTCCTGGCTTTCTCAGTCTGAACCAAACTGAAATAAAATGGTGAGAACTGACTTGGCTTTTTTTTTTTTTTTTTTTTTTTAATACTTAGAGAAAGCATAAAGGTGGGTATTTAACTGAATGCACTTGACTGATTTAAATTTTATTCAGCATGAGTACCTTTTTCAAACTTAAACGAAATAAAAATCAAATTACCATACTAACCAGCGCACCAAGAGCTGGAAGAAACTGGTTGACTAGGTAAGCGTCGAAGTGGGGAGGAAGTTTTGAAGAACACATCCCAGAATTATCCCCGGGGTAGATATTAGAGGCATGTGGTAATAATTCTTCCCCGAAACACCGGAAAATGAATGTTGACTTAAGGTCTGAAGGCAGGAATTAAAAATGCCGTTTCCCGAGCCATTCTGAAACGAACAATGCCTTCAGTGTGCGTGCGTGTTTGCGCTCGCATGCATATATGTGAGTGAGTGAGTGTGTGTGTGTGTGTGTGTGTGTGTGTGTGTGTGTGTGTGTGTGTGTGGTGTAGTGAAGATAAATTCTGTCTCTGTATCTGCCATGCGTGTCTGCCTGTCTTTCCGTTTAGTTTCCTGTATGCATCTGCCTTTCTTTCTGTTTGTATGTCTCTCCATTTCTCCCCCTTCTTCTCCCTCCCATATACATATTCCCTTTGCTGTGACATACAGTATTTGGTACTGTTCGCACCTCAAATACTAAATGAAAGATTACCGGAACTGAAAAACAATGTAGGCTCACTAATAATAATTATAATAGTAATAATAATGATATTTATGATTATGATTAAGATAATACACAATCCGCGTTGTCCAAAGGAAAAATATGTTAACAGAAAGGTGGAATTGGTTCTTATGATTAAAATGTCGTATGAAATTATTCAGTCTATTTCGTACCATGTAACGACCAGATATTCTGTTTCTATTACATTTTTTCTTTGGTGTGAAATAGTCGTGAAGCAAAAAAATATCACTGTAAAACTGGATGTCATCATCGTTTCTTCTACTATCCTCCCGGCCCCCAACGCGTCCCATAGAGGCTAGGTCAGTCGACTTTCTTGGAACCCCGACGGCATTTTTGCACTCTTGTTGACATGATTCTCATTCCCCTCCCATCTCTCTGTGATTCACCATCTCTCTCTCTCTGTCTCCCCCTTCCTTACAGTCCGCACCAACTTTGGCCCAGATCTGAAGAAAGGACGGCGGGAGGAAAACCCGTGGCAGGAATGACACATCCAGTTGTGACACGTACATGCATACACACGCGCGCACGCACACACCACACACACACTCACGCACACACACACACACACACGCTCGCTCGCGTACTGAGCTCGCTTTTAATCGTTAAAACAGTGGGGGAAAAACACCATTGCTGTTCCCCCTCTCACTATCGCTCTTTCCCACTCAGATCTTTGTCCACTTCCGTTCACAAACTACGATTCACACATATGAAGAAGAAAAGGAGGAAAAAAAAAAGAAAACAAGAAAAAAAAGAAGAAAAAGAAAAAAAAGATGCTTCTGCAGTTTCAAATCCCTCATTTCCTTCCTGTGCATTAAAAAAGGTCTTTCCGTCTGTTTTTTTTTCTGCATTTGTTTTATCTTTCTTTTCTTCATTTCTTTTTTTCTTTATTTTTTGTTCTTCCTCTGTTTTCTTCAGCCCATCAGTCTGTCATACAATCTTACTCCATACTTTTCTTTCACACACACACACACACACACACACACACACACACACACACACACCCCTTAAAATACTAATCATTAATGGGAGGCTGGGCATGGGGATGCCCCTTCAAGCATCAAAGGTGTGCAGTGACAACAGATGCCAAGCAAAAAATATGCAAAGATATACAAACTTTTATGTTCCGAAATTGATGGGGTTTCTCCCCAAAAAAACTCCCACTTTAACTGAAAAACAAAACATAAACAACAACAACAACAAAAACCACTGAAAAACAGTTTTGTGTATGTAACCAAGCGCTATGCTTGCTTCAAAACTTGATTCACGCACAAGCTGTATTAGCAGACGACAGTTTTTCGCAACTAACTCGCGCGCAGAATATGTGTGACGCCAGTCCCGGTTTGAACACAAAGCCGCTTACATCATTTTGTCCTCCTCGCCAGACACCCCCTCACCAGTGTAGCAGTACGCTATTGGCTGAGCTGGAATCTGTGTTTCTGCTCCACCGTATTTAATTAATATCTCTTTTGTTGGATTAGTAAACTACAAGTATTATATACTGGCAGAATCGTCGCGATTCCATCTTTAAATCTGTTCCATTTATGTTTGCCTATGTTAAACTAATTTAACGCAATTTGTAATTTTCAGCGACGAGCTCGTTAAAACTGACCCTGTTCAGGTGACTTAAATTAAGATTATAAATTCATCTTAAATAATCAACACTTCATTCTATACTCATTATAAAAAAAATGTTGAGCTGTTTCTTTTGCAGCTTATCTGACGTAAATCGGTTCAGGAATCATTTAGAAATCTGTCATTGAACACCCTGTAAGAAACACAGTTGTTGTCGGATTTGGCCCGATTTAAGCCGATCTGCTTCGCAGCAAGCGTGATTGTTTTTGTAGTTCGCTTAACTTGCATAAATTGGCACAGTGAGTGATGAGTGGTCACTGCATACCTGGTCAGTCATCTGACCAGAGCCGCACTCTCTCTCTTGCTGCGTTGCAAGCAGTGTGTGAGTGTGTGTCATGTGTGTTCCCACAACGGCTGACATCTCGCTACGTATCGCTTTCTTCTCTCGTTGTCTTCCTCTTAGTTCTTTTCTTATGTTCTCATAACTATTGTAAATAAAACAATAGAAAACCCCTTTTGTGACTGGGCTCTATATGTTCCTGGCTTGTGCGCGGGAATTCTTGTCTATCCGTTGATACAGTAAATCAGTCATTAGTTAAGTCTTTTGTACCGTCTGTCCCCTGATATACCACTCGGGTACAGTACACAGCTACATATACATGCAAGTATAGCGATAACAACGGATAACAACCTCAGGCAACCGAGAGAGTTGACCCCACGTTCTCTGTAGTTTAGGTTGTTTCTTTAGTTAGGTTGTCTCCCCTCCCCCCTCTCTGTCTGTCTGTCTGTCTCTCTCTCCAATCTATATTTTCTTGAAAATATATGGCAGCGTAAACATGGGTAAAGTATCCTCTGTTTTAGTGTGGATGGATGAGTCCGCGCTCTTTTGACACTGTGAAACTGAAACAAAATCTCCCCACATCTTCTTTGACTAAAACGGATTCTTTGGTGTTATGGCTGTGATGATAATGACATGTTGACGATTTTCTAGCCAGTGTGTGTGTGTGTGTGTGTGTGTGTGTGTGTGTGTGTGTGTGTGTGTGTGCGTGTGTGTGTGTGAGAGAGAGAGAGAGAGGGGGGGGGGGGAGAGAATCAAGTTGTCTTCTCGTTTGGGCGTTCTGTCCGGACCAGACTGTGGTTGTAGCAGTATCCATTACGGTTTGCACGTCATGTTTGACATAACATTTGCTGACGGCGCTGTGTGGTGTCATGGCGTGTGGTGTGGTGTGGTGTAGCGTTGTGGAGGGTGATGTCGTGGGGGTGGTTGTGGTGTTGTGTGATGTGGTTGTGATGTGGTGTGGTAGGTGTTTGGTGTGGTGTGGCCTGTCTGTGATGTATAATGTGACATGTGGTGTATGGTGTGGCTGGTGGTTGGTGTGGCGTT
>NC_134897.1:40040131-40100131 GCF_041734735.1 Babylonia areolata
AACACATGCAATGATCACTACCATCTTGTGTTTGCATCTGTCAAAGGCATACAAACGCACGCAGTGGCCATTACCATCTTGTGTTTAAGTCTGTCAAGGGCATACGAACACATGCAATGATCATTACCATCTTGTGCTTGTGTCTGTCAAAGGCACACGAAAGAACGCAGTGATCATTACAATTGTGCTTGTGTCTGTCAAAGGCATATGAACACACGCATTGACCATTACCATCTTGCGTTTGTGTCTCTCAAGGGCACACGAACGTACGCAATGTCCTTTACCATCTTGTGTTTGCGTCTGTCATGGTCACACGAAAGCACGCTTGTGTGCACTATTTCAGTTTTGTGCTTGTGTTTGTCAAAAGCACACGAACGCAAGAAGTGTCCATTACCACCTTGTGTTTTTGTCTGTCAGGCATATGAACGCACGCAGTGACCATTACCACCTTGTGTTTTTGTCTGTCAAAGGCATATGAACGCACACAGTGACCATTACCACCTTGTGTTTTTGTCTGTCAAAGGCATATGAACGCACACAGTGACCATTACCACCTTGTGTTTTTGTCTGTCAAGGCATATGAACGCACGCAATGACCATTAGAATCCTGTGTTTGTGTCTGTCAAAGGCATAGGAACACACGCAATGACCATTAGAATCTTGTGTTTGTGTCTGTCAGAGGCATATGAACACACACAATGACCATTACCATCTTGCATTTGTGTCTCTCAAGGGAACACGAACGCACGCAGTGTCCATTACCATCTTGTGTTTTTGTCTGTCAAAGGCATACGGACACACGCAATGATCATTACAGTCTTGTGTTTGCGTCTACCATGGTCACACGAAAGCACGCTCATGTGCACTATTTCAGTTTTGTGCTTGTGTCTGTCAAAGGCATACGAACACACTGTCGCAATGACCATTACCATCTTGTATTTGTGTCTTTCAAAGGCATACGAACGCACGCAATGACTATTACCATCTTGTGTTTGTGTCTGTCAAAGGCATACGAACACAAGCAATGTCCATTACCATCTTGTGTTTTTGTCTGTCAAGGGCATATGAACGCACGCAATGATCATTACAATCTTGTGTTTGTGTCTGTCAAGGGCAGATATACAAACGCACGCAGTGACCATTATCATCTTGTTTTTTTAGTCTGTCAAGGGCACACGAACGCACGCAATGTCCGTTACAGTCTTGAGTCTTGTGTTTGTGTCTGTCAAGGGCACGCGCATGCACGTACGCACACGCGCATATAATGACCATAACAGTTCCGTGTTTATGTCAGTCAAATACGTTGCCCGTTTAGTTCAGTGTTCTTGAATTAACAATGTGAAGATAACTATGACAACAGTGTGTGTGTGTGTGTGTGTGTGTGTGTGTGTGCGCGCGTGCGTGCATGAAAGCATGTCTATGTGTGTGTGAGCGTGTCCGTATTTACCGCGTGTGCGTGTACACTTGTGTGTGCGTATATATGTTTTTGTATGCCACTTAGTTGCAGGTATATGCGTATATGGTACGTGGGTGTACAGATAATTATATATATCTATAATGTGTATATATATATATACACACATATATATATAGAGGGAGAGAGAGAGAGAGAGAGAGAGCTCTGCATGTACCCATGTGGGCGTGTCAGCTGAGCGGCTGCTGTGTCAGGTGATCGCTTGGACATCTGTGTGTGTGTGTGTGTGTGTGTGTGTGTGTGTGTGTAAGCGTGCGCGAGTGTATGCTAATCACCAGCAGCGTGTACGCAATTGAGAGTCTGTGTGTATTTTAATGAGAGAAGTGGGTGGATGGCTCTTTCAGGTATGCAGAAGCCAAAATCTTTGATTTTAAAAGAATAATGACTTTTTCCAGACGGCTTGCACACATCACAGCCCTTCACTCTTGATCTACTTTGGCAATCTCTCTGTCTCCCTCACCATCATCTCGCTTTCTCTCTTCCCTCATCTTCCACTTCTTTCTTCCTCCTTCTCCGAGAACAGATGCACAGCGACAGTTTACTGCGGCATGGTTGGCAAAGCGCCAGGAAAGCCTGGATTGAAGGATGATGATGAAAAGTTGACCGACAGGATCTCCACAATGTGGCAGCGCGTACAAGTAACGTCGTCTTTATTATTGTCGGTGTGTTTTAGGGGAGTAGGGCCGGGGGGGGAGGGGGGGGGGGCGCATACGAGTAACATATCCGGGATCCGGGAACTTCGGTCTTGTGTGTGTGTGTGTGTGAGAGAGAGAGAGAGAGCATGCGCGTGTCCGAGTTGTGTGTGTGTGTGCGAGTTGTGTGTGTCGATGTGTGTGTGTGTGTGCCAGTGTGTGTGTGTGTGTGTGTGTGAGAGAGAGAGAGAGAGAGAGAGAGCGTTTGCCGGCATGCGCGTGCGCCAGTTGTGTGTGTGTGTGTGCGTGTGTGTGTGTGTGTGTGTGTGACGGAGAGAGATCACAGTGAACGTGTGCCGGCATACGCGTGTGTCAGACAGCTAGGATTCACCCCATCGAACAACGCAGCCTTCTTCGAACCAAGAACAAAGCCTTCATCACCTTGAACTTAAGGGAGTAAGCCAACGGGTCAAACTCAACTCTACCACCGAAAACGGAGTATGGCTGCCTACATGGCGGGGTAAAAAAAGGTCATACATGTAAAAGCCCACTCGTGTACATACAAGCGAACGTGGGAGTTGCAGCCCACGAACGAAGAAGAAACTCAACTCTAAATTGCTAAAACAACAACAACAACAACAGCAACAACAACAAATACTGCTACTACTACTACTACAACTACTTAAAATAACAAATATAATGATAATAATAAAGGCACACTAGGGCTTAATCCAACATGTTGTGAAAACTCAGCTTCACTGTTATGCTCACTCCCTCTCTCTGCCTAAGCCTCCCTCACAAGTATTCTTTTGTAACATCTCCACTGGCTCCCTGTCTCACACAGAATAAAGTACAAGATCAGCACTCTATGTTATAAATGTATTCACAAATCAGCCCCTTCCTATCTCTGTGGCTGCCTTCACCTCTACACTCCATCTCGCTCACTACGATCGGCTTCGGATCCACTCTGTTTACGCATACCTAGATTCAAACACTTGACTGTTGGCCGCCGTTCTTTCTCTGTCTCTGGACCTGGCAATTGGAATGAACTTCCTCTTTTGCTTCGTCGAGTCTTCACACTCAGCTCTTTCAAGCCTGGCCTTAAAACCCACCTCTTCCCAAAATAGCCTCCCTTCCCTGCCTCTTCCTTGTCTTCAGTTTCTCCAGTTTTAGAATTATGCATGCACGTGAATGACTGGTGCGAAAGCGCTTTGATTTGTCTCTGCACAAGATTCAGCGTTATATGAATACCATTATTATTATTTTATTTTATTTTTTATTCCTACTGTCTCACAGCCTGTTTATTACGTGCATTGTTGCTGATGTGTAGATGTGAACGAGTGTGAGACCCTCCCCGGGGTATGTCGGAACGGTCAGTGTACCAACACGGAGGGCAGTTACTTCTGCACCTGTAACCCTGGCTTTGAGCCTACACCAGACAGGACGGCCTGCACCTGTAAGTATCTGACCGACGCTGGTGTTTCCAGGTATTGTCTGGTGGTGGTGGTGGTGGTGGTGGTGTGTGTGTGTGTGTGTGTGTGTGTGTGTGTGTGTGAGCGAGCGAGCGAGTGAGTGAGTGTGTGTGTGTGAGTGTGTGTGTGAGTGTGTATGTGTGACTGTGTGTGTGTGACTGTGTGTGTGTTTGTGTGTGTGTGTGTGTGTGAGTGAGCGAGTGTGTGTGAGTGAGCGAGTGTGTGTGTGTGTGTGTGTGTGTGTGTGTGTGTGTGTTAGGGAACAAATTAAAAAGTTATAAATGAAGTACGGCAGCTCATTTACTGCTGAATGTTATGATGACAAGAATTAAGATGATGATGACTTATTATTACAGAGAATATATCTGGTTTTATCTATTGCTGAATGCAGTGGTGTGAATGACCTATAATTGATAGAGAACATCCCTGTTTTACTGCTGAATGGTATGATGTTGATGACTTATAATTGATAGAGAACATCCCTGCTTTACTGCTGAATGCTGTGATGACAAAGAATATTTCTGGTTTTGCTGCTTAATTGCATGGTAGTAATGACTAGTAATTGATAGAGAATACCCCTGGTTTTACTGCTGAATGCTTTGATGACGATGGTTTTGATGACGGTGACTTATAGTTGACAGAGAATGTTCCTCATTTTACTGTTGGATGCTATGATGACGATGACTGATATTTGATATAGAATATCCCTGATTTTTACAGCTGAATGCTTTGATGACAATGACTTATTGTTGAAAGAGAACTGATGTTTCTGGTTTTACTGCTAAATGGTATAGTGACGATAATTCATAATAGACAGAGAATATTCTGTTTTACTGCTGAACCGTGTGATGACGTTGACTCAGATGATGATTACCGATAATTGATAGAGAATGCCCCTGGCTTTACTGCTGGATACTCTGATGACGATGACAATAACTGATGGAAAATATTTCTGGTTTTTCTGCTGAACAGTATGATGACGACTGATAAATATTAGAGAATGTCGCTGGTTTTACTGCTGGATGTTATGATGACGATGACTGATAACTGATAGAAAACGCCTCTGGCTTTACTGCTGTATGCTATGATGACGATGACGTTAACTGATAGAGAATGTCCATGGTTTTACTGCGATGACGATAACTGATAGAGAATGTCCATGGTTTTACTGCTGAGCGGTATGATGACAATGACTGATCACTGATAGAGAATATCCTCTGGCTTTACTGCCATGGTGACGATGACGATAACTGTTGGCAGCGGCCCAGCTTGGGTACTGCTACACCCGGGTGGTGAACCGGAAGTGCCAGGATCGCATCTCGGAGAAGCTGTCGCTGGAGGACTGCTGCTGTGCCGTCAACATGGGCAAGGGCTGGAGTTTGAGTCCCCAATTGTGCCAGCCCTGCCCCGCGCCCGGCTCAGGTTAGACACTGTGCACACTCCTGTACATTCTGATACTAGTACTCCTGCTGCTGTTGCTGCTGCTACTACTACGGCTGCTACTACTACTGCTGGTGCTGCTACTCCTGTTGTTGCTGCTACTACTACAGCTGCTGCTGCTACTGCTGGTGCTACTACTGCTGCTGCTGCTACCACCACCACCGCCAGTACAAAATAATGATGATGATGATGAAGCAAGACAAAAAGAGTCAAACTCCCTCTCCAGTGAGAGGCTGAGTAGGCAAAGTGGGAACGGCGGGTTGGTAGTGGGAACAGGACAAAGAGGCCACTGCGGGTGACGGCGCAGTCAAAGAGTAGGCGAAACGGGAATAGGCGAATCGGACCTTAAAGCTCCGATGCAGCACCGAGACGCAATACTGTAGGCGACCACGACTGACCGATGAATCATTGTCACATGAGCAGAGAGTACAGGTTGAGCTCTTGAACAGTTGTTACCAGGGAGTTTATCTTTGGGGTGGACATGTTAGGAATTAGAATAATTCAATGGCTTTCTGAAGATGCTTTTACTGACGTGACAATCCTGTATAATGTGGTGTCATCTTCCTTTCTTCCACAGTGTGAATTAGGGATGAGAATAACCGAAGCTGCAATTGTTTTCCATAAACGTGTAATGTCTCATTAGAACTTGTAAGGTTTCATTTTCTTTACAGTCGCTTGTCACAGTCTCTCTCACACACACACAACACACAACACATGCACACTTTGCACGCACGGGCACACACACTGACACCCCCCACCCCCACCCCCACCGACACACACACACACACTACACCACACCACACGACACCACACCACAAACCATACACATACACACGCAAACACACACACACACACACACACACACACACACACACACACACACACACACACAAACAAACAAGCGGCCCCCTACCCCCTACACACACAGAGAGTTTAATTTGATTTTATTTCTGACACATTTTCAGATGCCTACAAACGTTTGTGCCTGGACTCGGAGCCCTTTATGGACATCTGCTCCATGGTAGACAGGTTGTGTCAGAACGGTCGCTGTATCAGCGAGGGCCGCTCTTTTCGCTGTGAATGTAACCCTGGATTCAGGAACGACTCTTCCGGCAACTGTGTTGGTGAGCGCTTAACCCCACTGATAAGTAACAGGGCGTACAGGAAGGAAAGGCTCATCTGCATGCAGTTATCAGATCTTTGACTATTTCATTCATTTTCTTGTGTTTGTATATTTATTTGATGTTATGGCCTATCATAAAGTTTGCTTTTTCATTGGTTCCTCAATAAAGCTTGACCTTTCTTTTCTTCAGTGCGGCGTTTCTTGGGCCCATCCTCCTCCAGATGGGAATTTCTTGTTGATTTACTTCTCACGTGCCGAATGTTACTAGGGGAACGGGTTACATGGTTACCAGTTGCAGAGAACCATTAGCAGGAACCCATGCTTTGACACATAGTAGACAGACGTGGAAGAATCCAGCGAACAGGTCTCTTCGTCGCCCCAGTGTCATCACACATTTAAGGAAGAAGTAGAAAAAGAAGAAAGCTTGCCCGGGCCATGCTTATTCCTCAGTCCAGAAGTGTCGGAAGTCACATGTTCATGATGTGGGCTGCAGGTGATGTCTGGTTGAGTTTTCTTTCATCAGTGAGAAGTGCCAGGTGTTACTTCTCCTCCAAGAAGACCAAGGCATTCGCGTGGAACCGTTCTTCTTTCCTTTTTAGCGAAGGCCTTTAACTGGCTGCCTTATCTCCCACACTGACCTTACCTCATCCTTGTCTACCACTTGTTTGGCCTTCCCCAGTCACATCGTCATGCATGGTTGGTTCTGTCAGCATGCTGACGGGTCTTACTGGTGATCAGGGTGGGGTGTCGGCTTCACTGACAAACGCTGATGCAGGCAATGCCTCTCTCATCATTACCTCCCTTCCCTTCACAAGGGGTCCGGGACCCTGGCAGTTTTGTACAAGGAAGCAGCTTCACTTGTTTTCTGGATGTCTGCAAGAGATTTGTTGTGTCGTTGTGCTGTTGATTGATTCTGGAACTTGGAGACTGGTCTTATATCCATTATTTCTCAACATTCTCAGTGGTGAAGTGGAGGGAATTCTGTCTTGAGGGTCTGCTAAGTAGGCCTACATGTTTTGATTCCCCGAAATGCCCCTTGGGTTCACAGTGTGGTTGTTCTGTCTCCCGGCACGGCATGTGTGCAGACCCGCTTGTGCCTTCACCTCCATCATACGTATAACCAGGCAGAAGATCAAATGTGAATGTTACAATCAGCTAGCATTATGGACTGTTCGAATGGGAGGACACTGGTTCGAACCCCATTGGAGGCAAATGTTGTTAAGAGGGCTATGGAAACACGAACACGCCCAGCATGCATCCACGCCTGAAATTGTAACATGGCAAGGCAAAAATGGTGACAGGCATGAAGCTTACATGTTGGCATCAGTGAATGAAGGAATCACAGCCCATGAAAACAGAAGAAGAAATTTCTCTGCCAGATATCAGGCATGCTCTGTCCAGGCAGGTCATTCACCCAGGGATCTGAGCTGCCCCTTTCAGTCTGTTGGACACATACTTTTAATGTGATCTAACAACCCTGTGGTTGGAAAGGCAGTGCAGTGACCCAGTTTTGTTTTATAGTTAACTGTGGAGTTTGGGCAACACAAGCAATTACAGCAACCCTAAAAATAACTTTGGCACCATGGTCAAGGAGTGTGAACTTCCATCCCTTCCTAGGCTGATAAGCATCTCTGTCTTTGTCTCTGCCGTCTTTGCTTACTTCTTGCAAGCAGTGACCCTCTGGGTACTTTTCACCTCATATGAAACGTTTAAAAATTCAGCCAGTGTTCTCTCAGAATGTCATGAATAATCCTGACAACAACAACAGCATCATCACATGGTGGCAGTGATGGGATACGAACCAATGTCTCTGAACATACTGGTGTTTCATTGTGTATTGCAGTGTACAGAAATGATTTTTTTCAGTGTCACCTGTATGCAGGCAATGGAGCAGTAGGTTTTTTTCTGTTTCTGTTTTTTTTCTTTTTCTCTCTCTTTGTTGTTCTTGTTGGTGCTTCAACTTGCCTTCTTGATCGGTGACTGTCCCCATTTATAGTATATATACACAGTTTTGGGTCTGTTTGTTCTCTGGTGGTGGACAATTTCTCCTTCTCTTATGTTCAGTCAGTGCTTACAGATGTCTGGGTTTCTGGTTGCACGGTGTGAGGTGCTCTCTGTGCATTTCTCCTGCAGATGTGAGATGTGTGTGTGTGTGTGTGTGTGTGTGTGTGTTTATGAGAGTGAGAAAGTGTGTGCAAAGTGTTTGAAAACTGTCTAAAAGTATCTGAAAATTGTATAAAAGTGTCATTGTGAATGTATAATTATTTTGAAAATCATGGAGTCCAGTAATGTGGTGATATGAATGTCAGTGTTCAACACACCAGAATTTAGACCTTCAGTCGGAATGCATTAATCTAATAATGGTTAATTTATGTTGTGTTCATTGCAGATATTGATGAATGCAGTCAGCGTGGAGTCTGTCGTAACGGTCGTTGCATCAACACACAAGGAAGCTTCAGGTGTGAATGCAATAGGGGCTTTGTGCTCTCACCTGATGGAAGGTATTGCACAGGTAAAGACAGTTATATTCATTGTCAATAATATTCATGAATATCAGAATAACAATATTGATACACCATGGATATACTTAGTGTATACATATGGACAGAATGAATCTGGAAGTATAATTATGGACATGAACAAGTATGATGGTAAAACTAGAGACATGAGTGAGAATTGAGGTACAGTTAGAATAAGAATTGAATAGATCAGAATATAATATATCTTTGTTACCAAGTGTACTGGGGTCACAACGAATATGGTAAGGGGAGGTGGGGAGGAGAGGGGGGGGGGCATAGAACATAAAAACATAAAAAGTACAAACATAAATTCAAAATTATATACAAACACAAATGCAGAAGGAATTTACACACACACACACACACACACACACACACACACACACACACATATATATATATATATATTACACACACATGTAAATGTTTCTGCACTTGTGTTACAGACATGAATGAGTGCCATGGTAAATCACTGGCAAGACAAGAACAATATACATGAGCACGTGACATGTTAACATTTTAGATGAGTGAGTGCCATGGAACAGACACTGGTTAAACAAGAACAGCAAATAATCACAAGTGACATGTTACGATTGCAGACATGAACGAGTGTGAAACCAAACAGATGTGTCCCAATGGTCAGTGCTTCAACATGGACGGATCATACACCTGTGTGTGTAACCCTGGATACCGGCAGTCACCCAATCAACAGATCTGCTTTGGTGAGACTGGTACCCCACCTTGAAAAAAATATGTGTCTGTCACAAATTTCTTTGTCAAGTGCACAGTGGAATGTGTCAATGTAATTTTATGTGATACCATTGAATACTTGTGCATATCTCTTAAGTGCATGAATGTTTGCATTGTAAACATGAGCAACAGTGACCACTTGTTCACTTGTCTTTGATAACAAAATTGACTTGACAATTGATTTGGAAATATGCACTGATTTAACTCGAAGCAGGAAATAAAAATGTTCATAAAAATGAAAGCTTGACAAACATGCTTTTAATGAAACCAGATAAGGAGAACATTATTTTGATGTGGTACGCATTATTTGCAATGCTGCATGTCTTTATTCATGTATTTCTTTCTTTCTTTATTTATTTGTGTATTTATTTACACATCAATTTAATGATGTATCCATTATGCACTTTTTTCCCCCCAAGGCCTGACTAAGTGCATTTGGTTACGCTGCTGGTCAGGCGTCTGCTTAGCAGATGTGGTGTAGATTATATGTCCATACCTGTTCATTTTCTGTCTGCAAGTGTATTTGCTTTACTAGTAATGTGAATTTTTGCACATGATTCTGCTTGCCATGCTTTCTTTTATGTGCGCTAAGGGCATACTGCACATAGGACTTCAGTATAACATAAACATGATATGAAATACTAGCACCCAGACCACTACTCAAGGGGCAAGTAAAAATTCCTGATCTGTATATGGGACTTGAACTCTTGGTGACTTGCTTCCTGGTCGGGTGCATTACCACTGGGCCACCGTTCCACAGATATGGTAAAGAACTAATTACCAAACATGAGTACACTTGATATGATGAATCTGTTAGTTTTGTTGAGATACATGTATTACTGTTTCGTTTTTTCCAGACATTGATGAATGCAGTGAAAATGGACGGCTGTGTGTGAATGGACGGTGTGTCAATCTGGACGGAAGCTACAAGTGTGAATGTAACCGAGGTTTTCAACTCTCCCCGGATGGAGCCTTCTGCCTGGGTGAGTTTGTCCGTTTGTCTGTTTGGTCACATTTTTTTTTCATCTGCTTTATACGTTTATCTGACAGACTGTGTAGAGTTTGTGAATCTTGGCCATACAATGACAAGAAGAAACCTGAACTATAATAAAGTTGCAACAACACCCTGAAAGTCCTATATTTGATTATGTAAAGGATAGGTTTGGGGGAGACCTAGTTAACTCCAGGGCTGGGTTTACATGAGCAGTCTCAGCAGTGCTAAGTTAGCTTGGCATTTAAGAATTTTCCTGATTGTTTGGAATTAGCATAGACTTATGAATATTCATAATGTTAAGCAAACTTGATGTTGCTAAGATAGCTCGTGAAACCCAGCCCAGGAAACATTTCATTTTCATAGTTCACTGTAGAGTTTTAAGTCCCTCCCTTTCCTAGGTCAGTTTTCATGGTCCACAATATAGTCAGAAGTTTCTTCTAACCCCTCAACCTACTTCCTGCCTTACTTTTCCCGTGGTTATTGCTCATGAAGGTTACTGTTATGATTACTTACTGTAAGCCTCAGAAACTCACGCAGTGTTCATTAAACATCTGGAAAAAAAAGATTAAAAAGCTGGTAAAAATGGAAACCTTTTTTCCAGATTGAAAGGGAAGTTGCTTTTTATGTTCTTAACTGTCAGTGTGAAGGTAAACTTTATCTATCTTCATAGCCTTAGGAAATGAATTTCTTTGTCTTCATGAATGTTTTTTGTTACTTCAGTCTGGTGTCTGGACCTCTGTCATTTTCATGGTCCACAATATAGTCAGAAGTTTCCTCTGTCCCCTCCTCCGCCTCCTTCCTTAAATTTCTCATGGCTATCACTCATGACAGTAACTGTAAGCTTTGGAAACCCACACAGTGTTCAGTAAACATCTCAAAAAAGAAAAAAAATTAAAAAAGGAAATGATTTTATATTTAAAAGGGAAGCATCTTTTTATGTTCTTAACTGTTGGTGTAAAGGTATACTTGATCTATCTTTATAGCTGTAGGAAATTAATTTCTTTGTCCTCATAACTGTTTTTTTTTTGTTACTTCAGTCTGGTGTACATAACACTCAGACACACACAGAGACAGACACATAGACAGACAGACAGACAGACAGACACACACACACACACACACACACACACACAAACACACAAACACACACACACACACACACACACACACTGAAGAGGTGACTGTGTGACTTTATTTGGTTATTCACAAATGAGACATTTCACATCATAGATATATGTGCCTGTAGAAGACAGAAACACAGTGACAGATATTTTGGGGCTGTTGTGCCCTATGTATTCTTTTTTTCTTGATTAAAAAATTGTGTGTTTATTTTTAAATTTGTATTTGTATTTCTCTTTTTATCACAACAGATTTCTCTGTGTGAAATTCGGGCTGCTCTCCCCAGGGAGAGCGCGTTGCTACACTACTGCGCCAGCCATTTTTTTTGTATTTTTTCCTGCTTGCAGTTTTATTTGTTTTTCCTATCGAAGTAGATTTTTCTACAGAATTTTGCCAGGAACAACCCATTTGTTGCCATGGGTTCTTTTACGTGCGCTAAGTGCATGCTGCTCATGGGACCTCAGTTTATCATCTCATCCGAATGACTAGCGTCCAGACCACCATTCAAGGTCTAGTGGAGGGGGAGATTATATCGGCAGCTGAGCCGTGATTTGAACAAGCGCACTCAGATTCTCTCACTTCCTAGGCGGACACATTACCTCTAGGCCATCACTCCACTGTTCCAGTTTCAGTTTCAAGGAGGTGTCAAGGCATACAGACTGCTCCATATATGCTTTGGTTGAATTAATGGAGAAGATGCATGACCAGTGTTTTAAAACCAATGCCTTGTTCAGGCTTCAAGAGCTAACACCACATGTGTGTAGAACATTCACCTAAAATGAAATAAGATGAATAAACAAAATAAACAAATCAGTAAAATGTATTTGTAATGATGAAAATGAAACATGTACATCGCTGGTGATTGAAGTGAAATAAGAACAAATAAGTAAATACATCAAAATATGATGATGAAAATGAAAGCTGGCAAATGAATGAAGTAAAAAAGAATGATTTTTTTTATACCACTGTTTGTTCACAGACTATGACGAGTGTCGCACCACAGGCATGTGCACCAATGGTCGCTGTCAGAACATGATGGGCAGTTACAAGTGTATCTGTAACCCTGGATTCCAGCAGTCTGCTGGAGGAGAGGTCTGTATTGGTAAGTGTCTTCAGTTTCCTGTCATGGTAAATGTCTTCAGCTTTCACTTTCCTGTGTCGGTAAGTGTCTTCAGTTTCCTGTCATGGTAAATGTCTTCAGCTTTCAGTTTCCTGTGTCGGTAAGTGTCTTCAGTTTCCTGTCATGGTAAATGTCTTCAGCTTTCAGTTTCCTGTGTTAGTGTCTTCAGTTTCCTGTGTTAGTGTCTTTAGTTTCCTGTGTTAGTGTCTTCAGTTTCCTGTCATGGTAAATGTCTTCAGCTTTCAGTTTCCTGTGTTAGTGTCTTCAGTTTCCTGTGTTAGTGTCTTCAGTTTCCTGTGTTAGTGTCTTCAGTTTACTGTGTTAGTGTCTTCAGTTTCCTGTGTTAGTGTCTTCAGTTTACTGTGTTAGTGTCTTCAGTTTCCTGTGTTAGTGTCTTCAGTTTCCTGTGTTAGTGTCTTCAGTTTCCTGTGTTAGTGTCTTCAGTTTCCTTTCATGGTAAATGTCTTCAGCTTTCAGTTTCCTCTGTCGGTAAGTTTCTTCAGTTTCCTGTGATGGTAAGTGTCTTCAGTTTCCCGTCATGGTAAATGTCTTCAGCTTTCACTTTCCTGTGTCAGTAAGTGTCTTCAGTTTCCTATGTTGGTAAGTGTCTTCAATTTCCTGTCATGGTAAATGTCTTCAGCTTTCAGTTTCCTGTGTTAGTGTCTTCAGTTTCCTGTGATGGTAAGTGTCTTCAGTTATCTTGTGTTAGTAAGTATCTTCACTTGCAGTTTCCTATATATTGGTGTCTTCAGTTTCCTTTGTTGGTATGTGTCTTCAGCTTTCAGTTTTCTTTGTTGGTGTCTTCAGTTTCCTAAGTTGGTAGGTGTTTTCTGCTTTCACTTTCTTGTGCTGGTGTCTTCAACTTTCGGTTCACTTTCCTTTGTTGGTAAGTATCTCCTGTTTCCTGTGTTGGTAAGTGTCTTCAATTTCCTGTATTGCTAAGTGTCTTATGTTTCCTGTGTTGGGATGGCCTTCAGTTATCCAGTATTAGTAAGTATCTTAATTTGCAGCTTTCTGTATATTGGGGTCTTCAGTTTCCTTTATTGGTATGTCTTCAGCATTCAGTTTCCTGTGTTGGTAAACGTTTTCATCTTTCAGTTTTGTGTTGGTAAGCGTCTTCAGCTTTCAGGTTTCTGTGTTGGTAAGTGTCCTCATCTTCCATCTTCCAGGCATCAGGTCATTAGTTTGGTTTAAAGGTCTACAGACATTAAATTTTGTAACAAGCATTGTTAAAGTCTCTTTCATGATCCTAAGATGAACTCAGACAGTTGCCAAAAGCCAAAGTTTATCTAGCATTGTTCTGCTTCCTAACATACTTTTCCCAGCGTTTTTGTTTTTGATTTTGTTTCTTTTTTTGGTAGGAAGAGGGTGAGGGAGTAGAAAGCGAGAAGGTGGAGAGTCGAAATAACATCAAAAGGTAATTTTTTTTCACCAGAATTTCTTGATATCATAAAGAAAACTTCATGAGAGATGAAAATTTTTGTTATGATTAGAAGGGTACACCCTGTTGGAGTTAGAGTCTCTTTCATGATCCTAAAATAAACTTAGACATTTGTCAACAGCCAAGGTTTGTTCAGCAGTGTTCTTGTCCTGCTTCATTACATACATTTTCCCAATATTTTTTACTCACTTGTGTAAACAAAGTGAGTCTGTGTTTTAACCCGGTATTCGGTTGTCTGTGTGTGTGTGTGTGTGTGTGTGTCTGTGTGTCCGTGGTAAACTTTAACATTGAAATTTTCTCTGCAAATACTTTGTCAGTTGACACCAAATTAGGCATAAAAATAGGAAAAATTCAGTTATTTCCAGTCATCTTGTTTAAAACAATACTGCACCTCTGGGATGGGCACAAAAAAAAAAAAAAAAATGAAGCCTAATTATATCCAAACTGCATTTACTGTTATATTTATATTTTTTGTATTCTCTAAACTTGGTACTTTGATCTGATATTCTGACCCAACAACAAGAGCAGTCATTATTATCATTTTTTGTTCAAACAGGAACTTCTTTTGCTAAGCATGGAAGTTTTATTTATTTTGCAAACGTTTTGGTGCGGTTATTAAAAAAGGGAAATTACTCTGTAATTGATGCTAGGGGACTTAATTCGAATCTGGTTAGGACTTTTTTTTTTTTTTTTTAAACGCGAAGCTTTATAATAACAAATACAGAACACATTTTAACGATTAGATTTTTTTTTTAAAGTGTATCACAAGTGAGTCTTGAAGGCCTTGCCTCTCTTGTTCTTTGTTTGTTGTTGTTTTTTTTTGGTAGGAAGAGGGTGAGAGAGTAGAAAGCAAGAAGATGGATAGTTTAAATGATGTCTAAAGGTGACTTTTTTTCCCAGAATTTCTTGATATCATAAAGAAGACTTCATGAGAACTGAAAATCATTCTTTTTGTTAAAAGGGTACACCCTGTGGGGTAAAAAAAAATTGTGCAGATGTTTCCTGACTGGACGGAGGACATGTATATATTTCTTCAGCACCAGGGTCAGCAAATGTCTCTGTCCCTTGAGAGTTTCTTGCCTCTGTCCCACATTCAGCAGTAAAAAAGTAAACATCCCACATGTACAGTTTGTTCTTTCCTCCCTCATTTCAGACATCGACGAGTGCAGCACCACCCCGGGTATCTGTGTCAATGGGCAGTGCGTCAACAACCAGGGCAGCTTCAGGTGTGAATGTCCTCGGGGATTCACCCTGGGCCCAGATGGACGCACCTGTCTGGGTAAGTCTTCTCCTTTTTATTTTTTCTGAATGTCTGTGCATCTCTCTCTTTCTCCCTCTGTGTCTGTCTCTGTCTGTCTGTCTATCTTTGTCTCTCTATGGGCCTGGATGGACGCACCTGTCTGGGTAATGTCTTCTCCTTTTTATTTGTTCTGAATGTCTGGGCATCTCTCTCTTTCTCTGTGTCTGTCTCTGTCTGTCTGTCTGTCTCTGTCTCTCTCTTTGTTTATCTTTCTGTCTGTTTCTCTGTGTTATTCTCTTCTTTCCTTCCTCTTTGTTTAAAAAAAAGAAAAGAATTTTATCAGAGATGGAACTAATACCGACATGCATTCACATGTTTTCTTTTAGTGTAGATATTCACAGTTGGTCATGAATAATGCACAGGATGATTTAATCCTGGATACTATATTGTATGTTTTTTTAATGGTTTATTCTTTCCTGACAAAATGATAGTCCTGTCCTAACTCAAGGGTACTGCTTAGTGCTGAGAATTGAAAAATGAACATGAAGTATCAGGGAATATTATTGTCATGAAACTTTTCGCCAGTTGATGTCCATTGGTTGTGCCTTCAGAGAATTCATGTCTGGGTTTTTCGGGTGATTTTTATTGTTGTTGTCCCCTTAAAGAGAATCGTTTAGTTGTTTAAAAGATTCAGCATTCAGAATGTGATGATTGGTCATTAGTTTAACATCTATTTGCAAAAGTGATTTTGTACGGTCAGAATGTGATTTTTTCCTTGAAGCGTGAAGAAGTTATGGCTGAATTGTTTTCCATCAGACCTGCGTCGCAGTCTGTGTTACCCTGATGTGAAGAGGGGTCGGTGTTTGAACCCCCTACCCATGATGGTGTCCAAGTCCACGTGCTGCTGCAGCCTTATGATCCCGGGATTCACCTACGCCTGGGGTCAGGGCTGTGAGATCTGTCCAAGCATGAATGACCGTGACTTCCCCACCCTCTGTCCTCACGGCAAGGGCACCGACCATGATGGCAAAGGTATGTTTGTGTCTTTATCTTTACTGTAGATCAGTATGGACCATGATGGCAAAGGTATGTTTGTGTCTTTATCTTTACTGTAGATCAGTATGGACCATGACGGCAAAGGTATGTTTGTGTCTTTATCTTTACTGTAGATCAGCATGGACCATGACGGCAAAGGTATGTTTGTGTCTTTATCTTTACTGTAGATCAGTATGGACCATGACAGAAAAGGTATGTTTGTGTCTTTATCTTTACTGTAGATCAGCATGGACCATGACGGCAAAGGTATGTTTGTGTCTTTATCTTTACTGTAGATCAGCATGGACCATGACGGCAAAGGAATGTTTGTGTCTTTATCTTTACTGTAGATAAGTATGGACCATGATGGCAAAGGTATGTTTGTGTCTTTATCTTTACTGTAGATCAGCATGGACCATGACGGCAAAGGAATGTTTGTGTCTTTATCTTTACTGTAGATAAGTATGGACCATGATGGCAAAGGTATGTTTGTGTCTTTATCTTTACTGTAGATCAGCATGGACCATGACGGCAAAGGAATGTTTGTGTCTTTATCTTTACTGTAGATCAGCATGGACCATGACGGCAAAGGTATGTTTGTGTCTTTATCTTTACTGTAGATCAGCATGGACCATGACGGCAAAGGTATGTTTGTGTCTTTATCTTTACTGTAGATAAGTATGGACCATGACGGCAAAGGTATGTTTGTGTCTTTATCTTTACTGTAGATAAGTATGGACCATGATGGCAAAGGTATGTTTGTGTCTTTATCTTTACTGTAGATCAGTATGGACCATGATGGCAAAGGTATGTTTGTGTCTTTATCTTTACTGTAGATAAGTATGGACTATGATGGCAAAGGTATGTTTGTGTCTTTATCTTTACTGTAGATCAGCATGGACCATGACGGCAAAGGTATGTTTGTGTCTTTATCTTTACTGTAGATAAGTATGGACCATGACGGCAAAGGTATGTTTGTGTCTTTATCTTTACTGTAGATAAGTATGGACCATGACGGCAAAGGTATGTTTGTGTCTTTATCTTTACTGTAGATCAGTATGGACCATGACGGCAAAGGTATGTTTGTGTCTTTATCTTTACTGTAGATCAGCATGGACCATGACGGCAAAGATATGTTTGTGTCTTTTATCTTTACTGTAGATCAGCATGGACCATGACGGCAAAGGTATGTTTGTGTCTTTATCTTTACTGTAGATCAGTATGGACCATGACGGCAAAGGTATGTTTGTGTCTTTATCTTTACTGTAGATCAGTATGGACCATGACGACAAAGGTATGTTTGTGTCTTTATCTTTACTGTAGATCAGCATGGACAATGACGGCAAAGGTATGTTTGTGTCTTTATCTTTACTGTAGATCAGCACGACCATGATGGCAAAGGTATCTTTGTGTCTTTGTCTTTTTTTTATTATAGCCCAGCCAGCTGATCACACAGGGCCATGTCAGGGCTTGAAAATTGCTGTAGATATAGATTGGCCTGTATCAGACTTTAATTAGTGATCCTGTAAAACAAAAAACAAACCCACATATCCTCACAAAAAAACAACAACACTTAACACCTGGAAAAGAAAATGTAGGTGCAATTACAGTCACATTCATGGACATAAACCAAGGACATGCCTTTGACAAAGACTGTTATAGCAATTGTTCAACAGATAATTTAAAAAAATAACCTAAACATATCATAATATCTTAACAGTAATACACAAAACTACCCATAACAACAGGCATCCGCAACCCAAAATTGCCATCAGGAGCCTAGGTGCAAAAAAAAAGAATACATCATAGTAAGAATATCCAGTTATCAAGTCCAAAAATAGATCCAGAATATTCAAGGCTGTCCAGAAAACACTAACAACAGGTGAATAGACCAACAAGACAGAAAATAAAGAAAGAAAAGAGACTAGAAAAAGACAAGGAAAAAAGCCAGAAACAAAGAGAGTGATAGGAAAGAGAAGTTTTTTTTTGCGCAGAATTTCCTGAAGGTGGAGATGATGTTTATACAGAAGAAAGCCCTGGGAAACAGGAATGGTGGGTACAACATGCAGGGGAGAGGGAGAAAGAGTGTGTAATAGTACTGTCTTTGGTCACTGACCATGATGGCAAATATTAAGATGTGTGTTATCCTCTGACAGACATTGACCAAAAATGTAAATGTTGTTTCCAACAATGCAAATATTGGCTTGTCCTTTGTTTTTTTTTAATGCAAAGTCTTCACTCGGTGTTTGTGTCTGATACCTGTCAGACAGTGAAGGTTTTCTTGTTTTAGGTTGTAATTTTGTTTGTTTTATGAAGGCAGTTAAGAAAGAAGAGAAAGGGAAAAACAACAACAACAACACAGAAAGATCTTTACGGGGCTTAGAAGCTCCTATGGGAGTTGAAGAAATGCAATGATGTGACTGAACAATCTGAGTGAAAGGCAAGTATTTTTACGGAGACTGCATACCAACCATGAGAGACAATTTTCTTGCTGTCACCCAAGGAATAATTGTTTTCTTCTAGCAGTCTGTTTTGTTCTTGTAGTCTGTTGTGTTCTAGCAGTCTGTTTTGTTCTAGCAGTCTGTTATGTTCTGGCAGTCTTATGTTTTTGTAGTCTGTTATGTTGTAGCAGTCTGTTATGTTCTAGCAGTCTGTTCTGTTCTTGTAGTCTGTTCTTATAGTCTGTTCTGTTCTTGTAGTCTGTTATATTCTAGCAGTCTGTTCTGTTCTTGTAGTCTGTTTTTATAGTCTGTTCTGTTCTTGTAATCTGTTCTCTTCTTATAGTCTGTTTTGTTCATGCAGTCTGTTTTGTTCTTATAGTCTGTTTTGTTCCAGCAGTCTGTTTTGCTCTTGCAGTCTTCAGTCCATTATCTGATGATGCAGAAAAACGCGTGGCGTTGTGTATTGTGTTTCAGACATCAACGAGTGCATGCTGAATCCCAACATCTGTCAGAATGGGGTGTGTGAGAACCGCCAGATGGGGTACCGGTGTGTGTGTAACCCAGGGTACCGGCCTGACAATACAGCCACCCTGTGTCTGGGTGAGTGCTGCTTGTGCGGTTTGATGGTGATGTGATAAATGATAACAATGATGATATGAATAATGATGGTTTCTCCATTGCAGTGAGAAGTCATTTACAGCTTAGTCTTTTGTGAAGGACTATGACTTGTAAACTAGGAGGCAAGATTGCACTGGCTCTTAGTGCTGTAGCCTTGGGGGCCAGTTGGCCTTTGGGAACCATCCCAACGCTGACTGTCCTAAAACCCTTTTGTCCGAGAGAGTGGGTTGTAACTTGCGCAAGACACTCTCCACAATAATTACATTCTAGCCCAGATAGTTCAGGACAGCAGTTACCTCGCCCACTGTTGCTGGTCATAGTCAGACATGACTGACTATCATACAATATAGACAGTGCTGGATCCTGTGTAGAGACAAATCAAAGCGCTTACACACCTGTCATTCACATGCATGCTCAGCTTTGATTCAGGGGGATGAATGATAAAACTCATAAACTCATACAGGTGGAAACATATAGAAACTGTAGACCAGGAAGTGGGAGGCAGGTAGAAACATACAGAAACTGTATACCAGGAAGTGAATGGAGAGAGGGGGTTGCCTGTTTAGGAATGAGGTAGATATTAAGGCCAGACTTGAAAGATCCAAGTGCATAAAAAAACCCACAACTTTTTTATGTCAGTGGGTAGAGATGCATGCTGATGTGGATGAATTAAGAAAGATGTGCTGATGTGCATGGATATGGAAGGACAAAGATTAAAAATCCCATGGTCAAAATGCTCCTCCCCTCCTTTCTTAATGCACGGGTTTGGAACAGACTACCCTTCTCAGTCCATCTTATGGATTCCCCTGCTCAGTGTATAAACTCTTTCAAAACACTCATCTTCCGTTTTGTCTACCATATTCTTGATTAATGTGCTTCTTGAACTTCTGGTCATGTGTATGCATGCGCGCGAGCGTTTGTGTGTGTGTGTTTGGGTGTTTGGGTGTTCGTGCACATGTCTGCTTGTGTTTTGTGTACTTATGCATGTATGTTTATGTATGTTTGACCTTTTATCGTGAATGCCTCAACTTCCTTGCCTGCATCAATCTGCATTATCATTATTATCATTATTATTATTATCATTGTTATTATTAGCATTATGATGATGATGATAAAGAGAGAGGTGTTGGTGTGTGCAGATGTGGACGAATGTGCCCTCAACCCAATGCTGTGTGATGGAGGAAGGTGCCACAACACTATGGGAAGCTATCAGTGTGTTTGCCCCTCAGGGTATCGCTTCAACGTCGCTTCCAGAATGTGTGAAGGTTTGTGTTTGGTCCTGCCTCTCTGTGTAACCTTTCACTGTCTTTCATGGAAGAAAGGTGGCAGAACGGTTAAGACCCTCACCAGCCAATACAGAGACTCTGTGAGAGTCCAGGTTCAAATCCGGTTCATGCCCTTTCTCCAAAGTTTGACTGGAAAATCAAACTGAGAGTGTAGTCATTCAGATGAGATGATAAACCAAGGTCCCGTGTGTAGCACGCACCTGGTGCACTGAAAAATAACCCATGGCAACAAGAGCATTGTCCTCTGGCAAAATTCTGATGAAGAAACCTACTCTGATAGGTACACAAATATATATGCATGCACTCCAAGGCCCGGCTAAGCGCATTGCATTATGCTGCTGATCTGGCATCTGTCTTGCAGATGTGGTGTAGTGTATATGGATTTGTCCAAACGCAGTGACGCCTCCTTGACAAACTGAGACTGTCTTTCATACCTGTTCCTGATTCTCTGTGTCATCTTTCTCTGTCTTTCATACCTGTTCCTGATTCTCTGTGTCACCTTTCACTGTCTTTCATACCTGTTCCTGATTCTCTGTGTCACCTTTCACTGTCTTTCATACCTGTTCCTGATTCTATCTCTCTGTCATCTTTTTCTGTCTTTCATACCTGTTCCTGATTCTGTCTCTCTGTCACCTTTCTCTGTCTTTCATACCTGTTCCTGGTTCTCTGTGTCATCTTTCTCTGTCTTTCATACCTGTTCCTGGTTCTGTCTCTCTGTCACCTTTCTCTGTCTTTCATACCTGTTCCTGGTTCTGTCTGTCACCTTTCTCTGTCTTTCATACCTGTTCCTGGTTCTCTCTGTCATCTTTCTCTGTCTTTCATACCTGTTCCTGGTTCTCTGTGTGATCTTTCTCTGTCTTTCATACCTGTTCCTGGTTCTCTGTGTCATCTTTCACTGTCTTTCATACCTGTTCCTGGTTCTGTCTCTCTGTCACCTTTCTCTGTCTTTCATACCTGTTCCTGATTCTGTCTCTCTGTCACCTTTCTCTGTCTTTCATACCTGTTCCTGGTTCTCTCTGTCATCTTTCTCTGTCTTTCATACCTGTTCCTGGTTCTCTGTGTCATCTTTCTCTGTCTTTCATACCTGTTCCTGATTCTCTGTGTGATCTTTCTCTGTCTTTCATACCTGTTCCTGGTTCTCTGTGTCATCTTTCTCTGTCTTTCATACCTGTTCCTGGTTCTCTGTGTCATCTTTCTCTGTCTTTCATACCTGTTCCTGATTCTGTCTCTCTGTCACCTTTCTCTGTCTTTCATACCTGTTCCTGGTTCTCTCTGTCACCTTTCTCTGTCTTTCATACCTGTTCCTGGTTCTCTGTGTCACCTTTCTCTGTGTTTCATACCTGTTCCTGGTTCTCTGTGTCATCTTTCTCTGTCTTTCATACCTGTTCCTGGTTCTCTGTGTCACCTTTCTCTGTCTTTCATACCTGTTCCTGGTTCTCTGTGTCACCTTTCTCTGTCTTTCATACCTGTTCCTGGTTCTCTGTGTCATCTTTCTCTGTCTTTCATACCTGTTCCTGGTTCTCTGTGTCACCTTTCTCTGTCTTTCATACCTGTTCCTGGTTCTCTGTGTCACCTTTCTCTGTCTTTCATACCTGTTCCTGATTCTGTCTCTCTGTCACCTTTCTCTGTCTTTCATACCTGTTCCTGGTTCTCTGTGTCATCTTTCTCTGTCTTTCATACCTGTTCCTGATTCTGTCTCTCTGTCACCTTTCTCTGTCTTTCATACCTGTTCCTGGTTCTCTGTGTCACCTTTCTCTGTCTTTCATACCTGTTCCTGGTTCTCTGTGTCATCTTTCTCTGTCTTTCATACCTGTTCCTGGTTCTCTGTGTCACCTTTCTCTGTCTTTCATACTTGTTCCTGGTTCTCTGTGTCATCTTTCTCTGTCTTTCATACCTGTTCCTGATTCTCTGTGTCACCTTTCTCTGTCTTTCATACCTGTTCCTGGTTCTCTGTGTCATCTTTCTCTGTCTTTCATACCTGTTCCTGATTCTCTGTGTCATCTTTCTCTGTCTTTCATACCTGTTCCTGGTTCTCTGTGTCATCTTTCTCTGTCTTTCATACCTGTTCCTGATTCTCTGTGTCACCTTTCTCTGTCTTTCATACCTGTTCCTGATTCTCTGTGTCATTTTCTCTGTCTTTCATACCTGTTCCTGATTCTCTGTGTCATTTTTTCTGTCTTTCACATCTGTTTATGATTCTCTGTGAAAGTCTTGTATGTCTGATTTAGTTACTGTGATTTTCCTAACTCTTGTTTTATATTCATTTTTGATACTGTATTTTATTTCCTGTGCATTATCAATTTCCTGCATCATATTTCTTTTGTACATTCAGTTTCTGCATTGTCTGTATCTTGAGCCAAAGGAGAATTTTCTGTTTTGGTTGAAGCAGACAATAAAGTATTTTGAATTGTATTTTCTATTTCTGATGCCTTATTTTGTTTCCTGTGCATTTTCTGTTCCCTGCGTTGTATTTCTGATGTATTTATTCAGTTTCTGTGCTGTGTTGCCTTTCAGACATAGACGAGTGTCGTGAGAGGCCCTGCACAGGTGGGCGATGTGTGAACATGCCTGGAAGCTTCCGCTGTGACTGTCCCCCAAACACCATTAAGGACGCCACCGGCAGAATCTGTATTGGTCAGTGTTATATTATTGTATTTATTGTTTGTCTGTATAAGCGAGCAGAAGATCAAATGCGCACGTTAAAGATGCTGCAATCCAAGTCAGTGTTCGATGAATTATGGAAACAAGAATACACCCAGCAGGCACACCCCTGAAAACGAAGTATGGATGCCTACATGGCGGAGTAAAAATGGTCATACATGTAAAAGCACTCGTGTACATATGAGTGAATGTGGGAGTTGCAGCCCACGAACGCAGAAGAAGAAGAAGAGAAGATATTGTTTTTGTTGATATCGGGTTCATTCATTACGTCCAGAGAGAACACTGGTTGGACATTTGAACAGTTTGTTCTGTTCAGCTATAGGCTGCAGTACAGAGAGGTCTTCACACAAAGAGTCAGGGTGGACGTGCTGGGAGGGGTCACTGCTTGCAAGAAAAAGAGCAGAGAGACAGAGACAAAGAGAGTGGCATTTATCAGCCTGGGATGGGGTGGTAGTTTACATTCCTTGACCATAGTGGCAGAGTTTATTTTAAGGTTCCTGCAGTCGCTTGTGCTGTCCAAACTCCCTTCTTAACCATGAAATAAAGGTAGATCTTTAATTTCAGTTGTATGATACATCTTCAACACAGAAATTAATGTGTTATTGTAAAGAGGGGAAATGTTGTTTGCCTCAAAACACATATCGACTGGGCACTATGTTTAAAAAGTGGAATCTGGCCAGTTTGAACAGGTTAGTTATTGTGTTGATATGAGCTGTGTAAGGATGTGTATTTTAGTCAGCCATTACAAAATGGTTTAAAAAAAAAAAAAGCGTTTTGCCATCCATTATGTTTGCTGGGACATCATTACACACACGTGTGTGTGTGTGTCTATGTGTGTGTGTGTGTGTGTGTAATTGTTATTATGTCCATGTTGAGGCTTTTTTTTAAATGCACAGGAATGTTCTAAACGCATTACAAAATGACAGCACTTTAAAAAATTCCACCATCAGTGATCATGATCACCACTGTCACTTGATGTTTGCCGTGGTGTCAGATAACCGGCGGGGAACGTGCTGGCTGGACATCATCAACGGTCAGTGTGAGAACAACATTCAGGCCGTGCTGACCAGGTCTGAGTGCTGTGGGTCCATTGGCAAAGCCTGGGGTAGTCCCTGCATTCCCTGCCCCTCGGAATGTACGTCTTTCTCTGTCTCTCTCTGTCTCTCTCTCTTTCTTTGTCTGTCTGTCTGTCTGTCTCTCTCTCTATATATATATCTCTCTCTCATTGTCTCAGTTTGAATTATTGTCTTTATTGTTATCACATACTGACAATAGTGTTGTAAGAAACATATCTGTTGCTTTACAAAGTTGTTAAGTACAGGGAAATTACTGTTCCTTAATCTGGTGACTGTCCTACAATATTTATTTTGGTATCTTCTTCAGTGTTGTTGTTTAGGATTATTTTTTACTGATTATGATATTGTTCACATTCCCCACAACAAGGGGCCAAGTACTGAAGTGAATAAATCATCTTGAGTCTTGAGTATCTCATTGTCTCACTTTGCCTGTCTTTTTCTGACTTTCAGTGTATGTCCATCTCTTTCTGTCTGTCTGTTTCTCTCTTTTATTTTCGTTCTGTTTCCTTTCTTTCTACCTTCTTTTATATATGTGTCACCATTTTTTTGTGCAAGTTTTCTTTTTTCTTCTTCTGTTATTTATGCATGTGATGGGTTTCTGACTTTGCTATTGTGTAATTGGGACTTAAGTGTGCAAATTGTAGGTGGTCTGTATCTATGTGTGCATATACACAAGAGAAGTAGTGTTGTGGGGAGACAAGAGAGAGAGAGGGAGAACGAGCGAGAGAGAGAGAGAGGGAGAGCAAGCAAGAGAGAGAGAGAGAGAGAGAGAGAGAGAGAGAGAGAGAGAACAATTGTGTATCTGGCAGTAACTTGCTAATTTATAAAAGAATGAACATTGTATTTAGAGTTGTAGTTACACAAATCAGTTTAAGAACATCACAATGAAAGCAACCAAAATGAACAAACAGAAGCATTTAAGAATACCACCACTGTTTTCAAACAAAACACGTCCTTTTTTTTTTCCAGTGAGCTGCCCAAAAGGGTTTTCCTTCAACAATGGAGTCAAGTGTATTGGTAAGTAAGAGCCTGTCTGTGTCCATGTTCCCATGTTTCGACACTCCACAATTAGCCACTGCTCTTTCTCCATCTCAGGACTTTACACTTTGAATGAGCTCTCTCTAAGCATCGTTGACTCTCTGCACTCAGTTGTTTCAAGCCTGACTTTAAAACTTACCTATTTTCAGAATGGCTCTCACTTCCCCTCACACTTTCCAATGAATATTTTCTCCAGCTTTCTATTCACATGTTCAGAAAAAAAATCCGTTCATACCCTCTGATTCAGTTATGCATGTGTGTGAATTGACTGGTGTGAAAGTGTTTTGATTTGTCTCTGGACAAGATTAAGTGCTATATAAGTACTTTTCTTCTTGTTCTTCTTTTTCTAGTAAAATGAACAGTGGGTTGCTGGAAACAGTGAAGAGTAGTGTTGTCTCTGTTGGGACGAGGAACACATCTGTTCTGGTGGAAGTGGAGTGGTGGCCAAGTGGTAAAGTGCTCAAATAGGAAGTGAGTGTCCATGGGTTCAAGTTGTGGATGGACAGGGATTTTCAATCCTCCATCTACTAAACTTTATTATATCAAGTGGTGGTGAGAGTGCTAGTCTTTTGGATGACATGATGGACCAAGGTCATGTTTGCCAAATAAACTTGATGTATGTGAAAAAAAAAAACCAAACCAAAACCCCCCAGCAACAAAAGGGTTGTCCTTGGCAAATTTTGTTGAACAATGCACTTTGATTGTAAAACAAACGCTACTGTAGAGAGAATAAAAGGAAAAAATGGTGACTCTGCACTGTAGCAGAACACTGTCCCCAGGGTTGAGCAGCCCCAGTTTCACATGAAATTTTTTTTTTCTGCCCCATCATTTGCACCGTTTCAGTGGCATTGCTCCCACACCGCTCATTCTGAGTCCCCCAAACACAGCCACACCCGGGTTCATCTGTCACACTCCAAGCATTGACAGTTCGCAGAGAACCATCAATGTTAGGTCGCCAGCAGGCCACACACCAGAGGAGACCCTGCATTGCTGCTTAGTCACTTCGGTGGTGTTCAGCGGTGCTTGTTCTGATTTAACATACTTAGGACACCACATACTAAGCCCCCTACTCACTTAAAAAAATCTGTTGCGACAATGCAAGTGCAAAGGAAGAAACTTTCAGATTATACAAAAGAATAAGTTGACATTTGAATTGCAGAATTTGGAATCAATTCTTCACATAGTTAAGACTTCGTAAAGTAAAAAAAAAAAAAAAAAATCATTTTGCCAAGACCAGCTCACCAAGTAAGAAGCTGAAACATGATACTGATAACACAGCCATGTATGAGAAGTGATTGATGGAGGATCAAAAGAAGCCGCACAACTCCTGTCAAATACTGAATAATCCATTAATTAACAGTCTTTGGATGCATGAAGAATGAGAGAGGGAGAGTGTGGGGGGGGGGGGGGGGGGGGAGGGGTTTTGAGAAAGAGTGGTCATGAATGATTTGTGTAATTTGTAATTTTTTCTTTCATGTAAAGTGCCTTTAGCTCTTAGAGAGAAAGAGTGTTATATAAATGCACATTGTTATCATTATTAAGTAATTATTGGTAATATGTGGAGTGATGGCCTAGAGGTAGTGCGTCCACCTAGGAAGCAAGAGAATCTGAGCGCGCTGGCTCGAATCACGGCTCAGCCGCTGATATTTTCTCCCCTCCACTAGACATTGAGTGGTATTCTGGACGCTAGTCATTTGGATGAGACGATAAACTGAGGTCCCATGTGCAGCATGCACTTAGAGCACGTAAAATAACCCACAGCAACAAAAGGTTTGTTCCTGGCAAAATTCTGTAGAAAAATCCACTTTGATAGGAAAAACAAATGAAACTGCAAGCAGGAAAAAGTAAAAAAACAACAACAACAAACAAAAAATAAACCAGGCGGCGCTGTAGTGTAGTGACACGCTCTCCCTGGGGAGAGCAACCCGAATTTCACACACAGAAATCTGCTGTGATAAAAAGAAATACAAACACAAATACTGGACCATATGCGTTTCAGACATCAACGAGTGTGAGCTGTTCCCTGGGATTTGTCGTGGTGGGGGACAGTGTGTCAACACACAGGGTTCTTTCCGCTGCACCTGTCCAAGTGGCCTCTCACTCGACATCTCTGGACGCCGCTGTGTGGGTAAGTTACCTTTTCCCTCCTCCGTGATATCTACTGTTAGTGCATCATGTCACAGTTTTTTTTCATTCCTTCATTACAATATACATCACTTCATTTGCCTGCTCTTTCTATACACAACAATCTTTCTTTCGTATTTAAAAAAAAAAAAAAATGTTGATGACGTGTGTGTTTTGGTGAAGTTCTTTATGAGGTGTGTGTTTTATGAGGTCTTTGATGAAGTGTGTTTGGTGAGGTCCTTGATGAAACATGTGTTTGGTGAGGTCCTTGAGGTGTGTGTTTTGGTGAGGTCTTTAATGAAGTGTTGTTACAGTGTGTTTGGTGAGGTTCTTGATGATGAGTGTATTTGGTGAGGTCCTTGATGAGATGTGTGTTTGGTGAGGTCCTTGATGAAATGTTTGGTGAGGTCAGTGTGTATTAGGTGATGTCTTTGATGAGGTGTGTGTTTGGTGAGGTCCTTGGTGATGAGTATGTTTGGTGTGATCGTTGATGAAGTGTGTGTTTGGTGAGGTCCTTTAAGAGGTGTGTGTTTGGTGAGGTCCTTGATAAGATGTGTTTGCCTTGTTGAGGTGTGTTTGGTGAGGTCCTTGCTGAGGTGTTTGTTTGGTGGGGTCCTTAATGAGGTGTGTTTGGTGGGGTCCTTGATGTGGTGTTTGTTTGGTGTGGTCCTTAATGAGGTGTGTTTGGTGAGGTCTTTGATGAGATGTGAGTTTTAGTGAGGTCCTTGATGAGGTGTGCTTGCCTTGTTGAGGTATGTTTGGTGAGGTCCTTGATGAAGTGTTTTTGGTGAGCTCCTTGGTGATGAGTACGTTTGGTGTGATTGTTGATGAGGTGTGTGTTTGGTGATGTCTTTGATGAGATGTGTGTTCATTGCTGTCCTTTATGAGGTGTGTGTTTGTTGAGCTCCTCTATGAGGTGTGTGTTCGTTGAGGCCCTTGATGAGGTGTGTGTTTGGTGAGGTCCTTGATGAGGTGTGTTATGTGAGGTCCTTGATGAGGTGTGTTATGTGAGTTCCTTGATGAGGTGTGTGTTTTTGTGAGGTACTTAATGAGGTGTGTGTTTTAGTGAGGTACCCGATGAGGTGTGTGTGTTTTAGTGAGTTACCTGACGAGGTATGTGTGTTTTAGTGAGTTACCTGATGGGGTATGTGTTTGGTGAGGTCCTTGATGAGGTGTGTGTATTTTGTGCAGACAACCGGCGCAGCGTGTGCTTCCAGCAGTACAGCAGCATGAGGTGTGAGCACCCTCTGATGGGGACATACACGAAGACGGAGTGCTGCTGTCTCATCGGCAAAGGCTTTGGGGAGCCCTGCAGCGCCTGTCCCCTCAAGGGATCTGGTCAGTTGTCACTCTATTATTGCGTCCTATGCTGTTTGGTATTCTAGTAAGAAATTGTTGATTCACTGTTACTCTTTCTCGTCCTATGCTGTTTGGTGTTCTGGTGAGAAATCGTTGAATCACTGTCACTGTCACGTCCCATGCTGTTTTGTATTCTGGTAAGAAATCATTGAATCACTGTCACTCTTGTCATGTCCTATGCTGTTTGGTATTCTGGTAAGAAATTGTTGAATCACTGTCACTCTTGTCACGTCCTATGCTGTCACTGTCATGTCCTGTGTTGTTTTGTATTCTGGTGAGAAATCATTGAATCACTGTCACTCTTGTCACGTCCTATGTTGTTCTGTATTCTGGTGAGAAATTGTTGAATCACTGTCACTCTTGTCACGTCCTGTGCTGTTCTGTATTCTGGTGAGAAATAGTTGAATCACTGTCACTTGGTCACATCCTAAGCTGTTTTGTATTGTGGTAAGAAATCATTGAATCAGTGTCACTCTTTTCATGTCCTATGCTGTTTTGTATTCTGGTAAGAAATAGTTGAATCACTGTCACTTAGTCACATCCTAAGCTGTTTTGTATTGTGGTAAGAAATCATTGAATCACTGTCACTCTGTCATGTCCTATGCTGTTTTGTATTCTGGTAAGAAATTGTTGAATCACTGTCACTCTGGCCATGTCCTATGCTGTTTTGTATTCTGGTAAGAAATTGTTGAATCACTGTCACTCTGTCATGTCCTATGCTGTTTTGTATTCTGGTAAGAAATCGTTGAATCACTGTCACTCTTGTCACGTCCTATGCTGTTTTGTATTCTGGTAAGAAATCGTTGAATCACTGTCACTCTTGTCATATCCTAAGCTGTTTTGTATTCTGGTAAGAAATCGTTGAATCACTGTCACTGTCATCACATCCTATGCTGTTTTGTATTCTGGTAAGAAATCGTTGAATCATTGTCACTTGGTCACATCCTAAGCTGTTTTGTATTCTGGTAAAAAAGTTGAATCACTTTTACTCTGTTATGTCCTATGCTGTTTTGTATTCTGGTGAGAAATCATTGAATCACTGTCACTCTGTCACATCCTATGCTGTTTGGTATTCTGGTGAGAAATCGTTGAATCACTGTCACTCTTGTCATGTCCTATGCTGTTTGGTATTCTGGTGAGAAATCGTTGAATCACTGTCACTCTTGTCATGTCCTGTACTGTTTGGTATTCTGGTGAGAAATCGTTGAATCACTGTCACTCTTGTCATGTCCTATGCTGTTTGGTATACTGGTGAGAAATCGTTGAATCACTGTCACTCTTGTCATGTCCTGTACTGTTTGGTATTCTGGTAAGAAAGTTGAATCACTTTTACTCTGTCATGTCCTATGCTGTTTTGTATTCTGGTGAGAAATCATTGAATTACTGTCACTCTGTCATTCCTGTGCTGTTTTGCATTGTAAGAAATCATTGAATCACTGTCACTTGGTCACATTCTAAGCTGTTTTGTATTCTGGTAAAAAATTGTTTATTCTTGTCACTCGGTCACGTCCTATGCTGTTTGGTGTTCTGGTGAGAAATCGTTGATTCACTGTCACTCTGTCGCATCCTATGATGTTTTCTATTTTGGTAAGAAGTCGTTGAATCGCGGATGTAGATATATTGGTCTTGTGGAGAGTGGGAAGTTTATAGGGGATTGATTAGATTAATGTCTGAATTAGAACAGGTGATACATCTTGTAAATGCTTGCCTGAATGTGAGCAAGACAATAGATACAACTCACACAGTTTAAGTTTTGATAGATTGCTTTCAGTTGTTTTTTTAATGGGAGAGATATACAGTCTGAACAACTGCCCAAATTCAAAGTCTTCTGTTGGCTGCTGCTCTTCTCTGTCTCATGTATTTGGAACTGGCACCCCTTTCCCTTTCTCATTTCCAAAAGCCTATGTGCAAGTTCTTCAACCAGCCCTAAAAACTCCTCTCTTTCCAAAATACTCATTTTTTAGATCTTATTTTTGCTCTTTTTTCCCAACTGTATTTCTACACACTTTTTCTAATGTTCCTTTTCTCTGTTTATCTTGCTGACCTTAAATTCATTCTTGTGAGCTGTTCAGATTTGGATCGGAGTGTCTTCATTAAATAGAGACTTCTTGAAAAGGAGTGTTTTTAGATTTGTTTTTAAAGATGTGTGGTTGCTGGCGTTGTTTTTTCAGTGTCAGTTTCTGTCTGCCAGATGCTTACTCAGATCTCTGTGATGAGAGGGATGTCATCCCTGGAATCTCTGGAGGAAAAGGTGTGTTGGGTTTGATTCTAACTGGAAAGTTATTTATAGTGTGTGTCAGTGTGTGTGTGTGTGTGTGTGTGTGTGTGTGTGTGTGTGTTAATGAGTATGTGTGTGTGTGTGTGTGCGCATGTGTGTGTGTGCATGTGTGCGCACATGTGTGAGCATGTACATGAGAGAATGCATGCGTAAGTTTGAGTGAGCAGTGTGTGTGTGTGTGTGTGTGTGTGTGTGTGTGTGTGCCTGTGTGTGTGTTTTAGTGTGTGTCTGTGTGTGTGATGAGCAAATGCATGCATGTGTTCTGATGTTTTTAAGTTGGGATGGGGAGGATGGAGGTATGTGCGTGCAGTGCACTGGAGTGTATATGTCTGTATTTATGTGTTGTATGTGTGTGGTGAGGGGAGTCTGGGGAGATGGTGATTGGGTGTTTTTGTGGCAGAGGCCACTGCATATGTAATGTCATGCAGGTATAGATTGTTTAATTTTGCTCTTTTTTTCCCCTATATTGACAAAACAAATACAGCTGGATTATGAAATTGTTTGTTGCACTGTTTGGAATTAAAAGTTTCAACATTGGTGTTTATTGTCTGTCTCTGTGTCTTTGTCGCTTTTTATATGTCTATCCTTCTGCTGTCTCCCTCCATACAGCCCATAGATAGAGAATGCTGCTTTACTTTTCCAGAAGTGAACGAGTGCATGATGTTCCGTGGACTGTGTGCCAATGGGCGATGTCGCGACACCTTGGAAGGTTTCAAGTGTGACTGTAACCGTGGGTATGCCGTCAATAATCTGGGCACAAACTGCACCGGTAGGTTTTCACTTACATCACCATTCACCCCATGACTGTTGAACCATTATGGAAAGAGACATGTGTTTCATTAATTTTAAGCGTAGCTGCTTTTCATGCCCTCCTAAATACTGTCATTGATTTTGCTGAGCAAATGTAATGTAAGGGTGAACGAAAGAAGTCTGAATAAAGAATGGTGTCTGATACCCTGACTTATAACTCTGCTTAGTCTGTCTCAGGTGGTAGCTGCCCACTGATAAGTAAAAGTAATCAGCAACAGTCAAGGGGTTAACATTTAGGTGACAAGAAATATGTCCAGTTTTTTTTATCGAAGTGAGTCAGTCTTAGTCTGAGAAGTCAACACAAATGCTAAAACCATTTTTGTGACATTTGCAGCCTGTGACAAAGACCCAGATCTGAATGACTGATCTTAATTATGTCCGCTGGTTCGAACTGCCTCCAGTTCTTGAAAAGTTGAAAATGGAAGGGTGGACAGTAAGAGATACACAGAATATCAAAAAGAGAGGCTAATCTTGGATAGTTTTGCCAAAGTTTAAGTTTAGTATGTTTTGCTGATTGAGAAAGCAATCACATTTTAACTGTATTTTGTTAAGCATTTTTGTGCCTTGCATTGAACGTTATATTTTTCCCTGAAACAAGGAGTCATTGAGAGAAGTTTTAATTGAGGTTGTGGAAATGGAGAGTCTAATATATGGATAGAGAGGTTCTACTGTAGTGATTAATGTTGTGAATACATGTCAGACTGTGGAAATGGTAATATGATTTGCGCCTTTTATTTTGAATTCTTACCCATACCACTAAAAAGTTATGTGCCTGGCAGCAGGTGCTGAAGAGTAGCATATCTGAATATCAGCAAGTTTTAATTATCCAATGTTCACCAGTGATGCAGGGTTTGAGGATCCAATTTTAACAAGGTATTATGTCCTTTGGAAAGGCACTTTTCCTTACTCCACCCAGGTGTAGATAGGTAACTGACTTCAGTTTGGGGAGGTTATGATGGTGAAAGGAAAGGATTGGGCCCTGGCTTTCCTATGCCAAGCCCAAGATACAGTTGATATGAATTCATTGCTCCCATGGCCAAAAGAGGCTATGGGACATTTAACCATTTTTAACCTTTAATTATCTCAGAATGCAATGGATTTGTGTCCAGGTCATTTGTCAGATCAAAGGTCTTTTATAAGACAGTCAACCATGCAGATCCAGATTCCTAATAAAAAGTGTTTTCAAGGTAAAAGTTCATCATGAAATTATTTCTCACCTGATAATATCATGGCAAATGTTCCATGGGAAATGAATGATCTCTAGATAATTCTCTGTGGCATTATTTCAATGGTTGAAGTTGTGGATTGTTTCTCAGTGCACAATTTTCATGGCAAATGTTTCATGGGGAATGAATTATCACAAGATAATTCCTCATGGTATTATTTTAGTGGTTGAAGTCATAGAGTTGTTTCACAGTGCACAGTGTCAATGAAATTTTCCTTTTTGGAAATGAATGATCACAAGATAGTTCTTCATGGCATTATTTCAGTGGTTGAAGTCGTGGAGTGACGGGCGCAATAGCCGAGTGGTTAAAGCATTGGACTGTCAATCTGAGGGTCCCGGGTTCGAATCACGGTGACGGTGTCTGGTGGGTGAAGGGTGGAGATTTTTACAATCTCCCAGGTCAACATATGTGCAGACCTGCTAGTGCCTGAACTCCCTTCGTGTGTATATGCAAGCAGAAGATCAAATACACACGTTAAAGATCCTGTAATCCATGTCAGTGTTCAGTGGGTTATGGAAACAAGAACATACCCAACATGCACACCCCCGAAAACGGAGTATGGCTGGCACATGGCGGGGTAAAAACGGTCATACACGTAAAAGCCCACTCGTGTGCATATGAGTGAACGTGGGAGTTGCAGCCCACGAACACAGAAGAAGAAGAAGTCGTGGAGTTGTTTCTCAGTGCACAGTGTCAATGAAATTTGACTTTTTCAGATATCGACGAGTGCCGCATCTCCTTGTCGGAGATCTGTGGCAACGGTCGCTGTGTGAACACCCCAGGTGGATTCCACTGTGAGTGTGACATTGGCTTCAAGGGTGTCATGATGAACCAGATGTGTGTAGGTGAGTGGTCAGTGGTCCGTCCTGTCCAGGTTTTATGTGTTGTTTTTACTGCAGCTTTTCCTCTTAAAAATGATGGTTAACAGTTTTGACACATCTCTGTTTTATAGTATGCACACACACACACACACACACACACACACACACACACGCATGCATGCATGCACACATGGATGCATGCATGCACACACACACACACATGCATGCAGGCGCGCATGCATACACACACACACACCAAATCAAAACCTGACAACCGAAAAAGCAGTGAGAGAGATAATTTGCTGAAAACGCATTGTATAAGATATATCCATATATTGTACTTCCTGTGTCATTTGAATGTTAGCAAATATATTTAAACAGAAGAAGATATGAGTATATTGCTCTGTAGAAATTCAGAAATACACACTGAAGATCCAGTCATAATGTGTACATCAAATTTATGAATGTGTTTTTAAACCAGGCACAGAAAAAGAGCACAGGACCATATAAAAATACACATACGCTCATATATACATGCACAGGTCTCATTTTATAATTCTTAACTGTTATGTGTGTGTGTGTGTGTGTGTGTGTGTGTGTGTGTGCATGTGTCTATTCTGTGTGTGTGTGCATGTCTGTGTGTCTGTGTGAGGAAGATGTGGATGAGTGCAAGGAGCACAAGTCCCTGTGTTTGGGAGGGAACTGCGTCAACACAGAGGGCAGCTATGAGTGTCAGTGTCCAGACGGACATGAACTGGCCCCTGATGGACAGTCCTGCAAAGGTCAGTGCCACCTGTGAAACAGCATGTTTGTACCCCCATTGATTTTACCCCTGGGGTCAAATCTAGCTAGCTAAGATCAACCCCAGGATGTGTGTAGGCTTGCCTGGAAAGACCCCAGGGGGTAAGTTTCAGCTAGTCACCCACCACCCCTCATTGGATTTTACCCCCATTTGTAATGAAAATGGCGGTCATTCTAGGCCATCTTGAAGTGATCCCCGGGGGTAAATTTGTCCCAGTTAGAATCAATACTGGCTATCAGTATTGAACTTCCCCACATTTGCTTCTGTTGAGTTATGATGGAGTGAAGGAGGCAGTCAGTAAAGCCAGCCCAGAACAAACCCCCTCCTCTTTCAATAGTTTGATTAAACCTTTAGAAAGGAGGTAATTTCCAACTGGGAGAGTATAAGGGTGGTGTTGATCTTGACTAGCACTGGGTTTACCTTTGGAAAAGTCCTTTTTTGGTGTGAGGATCATGTATATGACGTAACGGTCTTCACACGACAATGTCATGGTGATCAATCACATTTCAGTGGGAAGAACATTAATTCATGACGGTGAATAGTTGCTTCTTGGTGTGAAGACCATTCTGTCATACTGGTAAACAGTCTGTTTTTGTGTGTTTTAGATATATAATACTGTAGAGTAAATTTGTAAATTAACAGTATATCTGGACTACCCAGATAAGAAAAGAATCGACTCTTTCCAGTAGTAGTATGGTAGTGTTTACAGAAAAAAGTTTTTTAGTTTATTTATTTGATTTGTGATTTTCTTTCTTTTTTTTTTTAACCCTTTCACTGCCAGGAAAATAAAATTTAATTGAAATCTATTTGCCAGGGTTTTTTTTCACAAAAAACGGGTATAAATTTTCCAAAAATTCTGTGCTCTTTGTTATTGGAGAAAGACCCATAAAAGTATATATTTTCTGAAAGGTAAATGAACAAAGAATGCAAAACACATGCTGTTTTCCCATTTTATATATTTTTAGTGACATGCTGTTGTTTTGAAATCAGTGTTTTGTTTTTTGTCACATTTTCAACTTGTTCATTACAAACATTAGTCAGGTAATTTGCACAAAAACATATTTTCTGGACAAATGAATATCTGCAAACACAAAATCATACTAGAACAACCACAATATATATATTTTTTAAAGAGATAGATACACAATACATTGTGACTTCTCCAAGTGATAAGATGGATGTGAGGCCACGCCCCCTCAGTCTCCACCCCCCCTCCTCTTCACCCCTCTCACATGATCACTTTATTCAGTTCTCATCAGACCGCGTTGGCTGCGTGCCAAGAATATCGCTCTGCTGCTAATTCGGTCATCTTCTGTCGTCTGCTAACATCTGTACAACTGACATCACTCACTGACAGTCACATCTTGGCCACTCTCTTGATTGCTCCCTTTATTTTCTGTCAGATCGTCCTATAAATGTTCATCACTATCTTCTCCTTCGAATTTACGCTTCAATTCTTTCTGAGCATCAGCTAAAGAAAGAAATCTTGGTTGATTTAGTTCATCATGATCGCATGTCTTGAGCGAGCGAGGAGAGAAGTCAGGCAAACACTAGGACAGTGACCCAACCAAAACGTTCAAATAAAGGACTGCTTCATGATGTAGATGGGGTTTCTAACTATGAATAGAATCTAGAGAGATTCCCCAGGCTAAAGCTACCACTATTCTTGTCAACGAAGTGAATGCAAGCCAAGGAAAAGTCAGAATATATCGATGACGAGTTATCTCGTCATTATGGCAGCCAAGCATACATGCTTGCCATGACGAGTTATCTCGTCATGCAGGCAGCCTAGGGGTTAATGATGATCTGTGCTCCAAATTTTAGTCTCTAACTTGTCTAAGGTGCCTTTTAAGTGTATACTGATGTTGAGAATCTTCTGGCCATGGGGTATGTTCAGTTCTAAGAGATCACTGCACAGAGGATTGTAAGACTGATACTTACACAATGTGAGTGACAAAATATTTCCATTTGTGAATCAAAGTTGGGGCATTGAGGGATGTGTTCAGTAAAACTCTCCTTTCCTTCTTTGACATGTGGAATATCTATATCAGACATTCAATGAGAAGCATCACCCCAAAGCCCAGTTAGCATTCATTCACACTGTTACAATCTTGGAACAACTTGTTGATTTTTCATGATGTGATCTTGGAGTAAGTTGTCAGATTTTTATGCTGTGATATTAATTTCAGACATTGATGAGTGCGGCTCCAGCAGCAGCATCTGCTCCAACGGTCACTGTGAGAACTTCATGGGAGGCTACCAGTGCATCTGTAACCCTGGATACATGCCCAATGAACTCAAGTCTATGTGTGTTGGTGAGTCTTCTACTGTGGTTGGGTGTTAACCCATTTGCCCAGTTATAGGTCGAGTCTCTGTCTCTTTCTCTCTCTCTCTTTCTCTGTGTGTGTGCATGTGTGTGTGTGTGTGTGTGTGTGTGTGTGTGTGTGCATGTGTGCGTATGCATGCGTGCATGTGTGTGTGTGTGTGTGTGTGTGAACTGGTCTCTTTGAGGGATTTCAGGAATCAATGCAGAGCAAGGAAAGCGAAAGTGCCTGACTTGCATGTTTAAATAAATAGGTACTTTTAGAAAATACACTGTTTAACAGCTTTATTTTATCAAAAGTGATATTGGGAACTTAAAATTATAGATGTAGATACAGAGTTAAGTTCAGCTCCACATAACACCTACCCAAAGATTGGTCTTTCCATACCTTTAATTTCTGTTCATTCTTATGAAATATTGAGTGATAATTTCTTCAATGTCCATTGTGATACAGCTGTACTGTGTGCACTGGACTGTCATGCAACCGAGAAAACAGCTTCTACAGCCAACACAGCACAACAAAGAACAACACGCAGCGGTGAAACATACAGCAAAGCACAACACAGTGTTACCCAAGATGAACTTTAGCATAATACAATATGTGTGTGTGTGTGCGCACACGGGCATGTGTACATGCGTGTGTGTGTGCGTTTGTGTGTGTGTGTTTCTCTGTGTGTGTGTCTGTGTATGTGCGTGTGCCTGTATGCATGTGCATGTTTGAGTGCACAGGTTTATGTGTCTGTCTCTGTATGTATTTGTATTTGTATTTGTATTTCTTTTTATCACAACAGATTTCTCTGTGTGAAATTCGGGCTGCTCTCCCCAGGGAGAGCGCGTCGCTACACTACAGCGCCACCCATTTTTTTGTATTTTTTCCTGCGTGCAGTTTGATTTGTTTTGGGCTGTGTACATGTTTGTGTTGTGTTGCAGACAACGATGAGTGTGTGGACAACAATGGCCAGTGCCAGTCCGTGTGCATCAACACTCCTGGCAGCTTCAGCTGCAGCTGTGAGAGCGGCTTCCTGCTTCTGCCTGATGGCCGCTCCTGTATCGGTCAGTGTGTCAAGCATGTGGGCAGGACATGTTTGTCAGTATGGTCAAGCGTGTGGTGATGAGGGAGAATAGGATTTGACAGTGTGTTTGTGTGTTGGATTTAGGTTGGGTGGTTTAAGTTTGGGTGGTTTTGATTGGGTTAGGTAAGTTTGGGTGGTTTTGGTTGGGTTAGGAAAGTTTGGATAGGTTGAGTTTGGTGGATTTGGGTGGGCTGTATGGGTTAGGTTTGTTTAGGATCGGTTGGGTTGGGCTAGTTAAGTTTGGATAGGTTGGGTTGGGTTGGCTTAGGGTGGTTTGGGTGGGTTAGGTTGGTTTAGAATCGGTTGGGTTTGTTACAGGTTGATTAGGGTGGGTTTGGTTGGGTTGGTTTAGGTGGGTTGTGTGGGTTAGGTTTGTTTAGAATCGGTTGGGTTGGGTTAGGTATGTTTGGATTGGTAGAGTTGGGTTGGTTTAGGATTGTTGGGTTGCATGGGTTAGGTTTGTTCAGAATCGGTTGGGTTAGTTACAGGTGGATTAGGGTGGTTTGGTTGGGTCGGTATAGGGTTTTAGTGAAGGTGGGTGGGTTGGATCAGGATGGATTTGGTTTGGTTTGGTTAGGGTGGGTCGGGTTAGTGTGGACTGAGTTTTATTGAGTTGTGTTTCAGTGTAAAGCATTGGAGTATGTTGGGTTGGATTGCATTGGATTAGGTTAGTATGGGTAGGGATGGGAATAGGTGGACTAGGTTCGGGTGGGTAGGTTTGGGGTGGGGTTGATAAGGTGGGTTGGTTCAGGGATGGTCGAGATGAGTTAGAATGTGTTGGTTAGTGTGAGCTGGCTTGGGTTGCACTGTGCTGGGTATGGATGAGTTGGGTTGGGGTGGAATTTGTAGTTTGGGTTGGCTTGGATTGACTCTTTTCTTTGATGTTCATAAAATTATTGCAACAGATTCTGGCAGATTAGTTGCTTTTCTTTGATGTTCATACAATTACTCTTTCACTTCTGCAGCTTTGTGTCTGCACTCTCAACAATTTTTCTCAGTTTCAAGGAGGCATCAAAAGCAAGCAGACTGATCCTTCTATGATACAACACATCAGCTTAATACAACAATTTTTTTTTTTATAAAAAGGAGAAGATGCCTGACCTATGCATAAATCCAACACGCTGATAAATGCCTGGTATCATTTGCTCGTTTTGTGAACACATTTATCCATCCTGATTGCGTTCAACTGTTTCCTTCAGTGGGAGTGAATTTGAGTAAGTCTTTTTTTTTTCTTTTTTAAGAATTTTATTTCTTTATCTATTTGCTTACTTATATTTCAGTTTCATCTTTCTTATCTTTAGATTTATATACTTAGTTATTCTGATTTATTTGTTTATTAATTTGATGACTTTTCTTTGTTTTTTCTCAAGGCCTGACTAAATGTGCTGGGTTACAGTGCTTAGCAGATGTAGCGTAGCATACCTGTACATGGATTTGTCTGAATGCTGTGACGCCTCTCTGAGTAACTGAACCGAACCAAACTGAAAGTGAAAGCCATGTGCGCTGTGTGTCTTCAGATGTGGATGAGTGCAAAGAGCAGCCGGACATCTGTGAGGGGGGTCGCTGCGACAACTTGCCGGGGTCGTATCGCTGCATCTGCCGGGGAGGTGTGACCCCCTCACCTGACCAGAAGAGGTGTCTGGGTAGGTTGTCTTTAGAGACAGGGGTGGGGTGGGGAGGGGACTGTGGAAATGAGTGATGATGTAGGATTGGAGGGCGGTGTGTTCATCCTTGTCAGTCATTTTATCAAACAACCAGTGTGGTTGGGTCAGTGGGGGAGGAAAAGGTTTAACCCCTTGACTGATGCAGAGAAACATGTTGTAATGAAAAGGAACACAATACAATATGATACAATACAATACCATACAATACACAATACATGACACTACACTACACTGCACTGCACTTCACTACACTACACTACACTACACTACACTACACTACACTACACTACACTACCCTACACTACAATACAATACAATATGACATGACACGGCATGACAAAATTACACTCAACAGCACAGCACAACACAGCATAGCATGGCACTACACTACACTACACTACACTACACTACACTACAATACAATACAATATGACATGACACGGCATGACAAAATTACACTCAACAGCACAGCACAACACAGCATAGCACGGCACTGCACTGCACTGCACTGCACTACACTACACTACACTACACTACACTATGCTACATTACACTACACGACAATACAATACAATATGACATAACACGGCATGACAAAATTACACTCAACAGCACAGCATGGCACTGCACTACGCTACACTACACTACACTGAGAAAAGGTTTATATGCATTGAGATGTAGACAAGTTTTTGCTGAATAAAAGCCTGTGTCTCAGCACAACGCTACGCAACACAAGTCAATGCTCCACAGCACACCACAACACAATGTAACGCAAAAACACAATGTAACTCAATGTAACACAATGCAATGAAATGCAATCCACCACACAACACACAACACCAAACCACACCACATCACATGCCACACAACACACCACACCACACCACACCATGCCACGCCACACACCACACCACACACCACACCACACCGCACCACACCACATGAAGAAGAGGTGTACTTGCTTCCAGATGTGGACGAGTGTTTGCTGAACAGAAACCTGTGTCGGAACGGAGTGTGTCAGAACACTCATGGCTCCTTTATCTGCAACTGTGATGTCGGCTTCAGTGTCAAGTCTGACATTGGTGCCACTGGATGTACAGGTGTGTGTGAGTGTGTATGTGTGTGTGTGTGTGTGTGTGTGTGTGCATGGACAAGTGTTAGTTTAATGTGGAAGAGAGTGTGTGAATCTTTAAAACAAAATCTCTCACTTCCTCGCTGTCCAATCATTGTGTCAAGTGACCCGTCAGAAACCAGATGAGTATGAACAGAAACAGGAATATGAAATATGAAGCATCTGTGACAGGAAATCTCCATCATTACTTCAAAATCTTACATGCTTCTCCTGAACCCCCCTCACCACCACCCCACTCCTCCCCAAACAACAACAACAAAATAAAATATTTGAAGCTTGCAAAATAGCATACTCTCATAAGATTTGGTGTTGTCAGACTTTTATTAATTTGTTTCAAAAAATATTTTCATATGTACAACTTAAATCATTCTTGCCTTGAATTTCTTGTTTCTATCATCTATAACATAATTATTCTTGATTAAAAAAAAAAGTGTATGATTATTGTTGTTGTGATCATCATTACAGTCATTGTCATGACGATGTATAATTTACAGATATTGATGAGTGCGACACAGAGGAGGCAGACTGTGATGCCAATGCTGGGTGCATCAACACTCTGGGCTCCTACAAGTGTGACTGTAAACCAGGCTTCACAGGTGATGGGTTTACCTGCAGAGGTGAGTGGATACCTTGACAGGTGTGTGTGCAAAGAAGTGTTGCGGGTCATGTGTGTTGGTGATGTGGATTGGGGTTGTGTGTGTGTGTGTGTGTGTGTGTGTGTTTCTGTGTGTGTGTGTGTGAGTGTGTTTGTCTCTGTGTGTGAGTGTGTTTTTGTTGAAATGTGGTAACAGCCCTGAGATGGCCTAAACGGTCGGCTGGGCTCTAAACAACATGAATTGAATTGAATTGAGTGTGTGTGTGTGTATGTGTGTGTGTGTGTGTGTGTGTGTGTGTGTTTCTGTGTGTGTGTGTGTGTGTGAGTGTGTTTGTCTGTGTGTGTGTGTGTGTGTGTATGTGTGCCTGTGTGTGTGAGTGTGTGTGTGTGTGTGAAAGAGAGAGAGAGAGAGAGAGTGTGTGTGTGTGTATCTCTGTGTGTGTGTGTGTGTCTGTCTGTCTCTGTGTGTCTGTGTCTGTGTCTATGTGTGTGTGTGTGTGTGTGTGTGTGTGTGTGTGTGTTGTTGTTGTTGGTGGTGGTGGTGTTGTTCATCTTTTAACGTCTTTTCACATAGACTGATATTAGAAGAGGAAAGACAGGGGGCATAGTGAGGAGAAAGATGAGGGTGTGTGTGTGTGTGTTAATGCGATATTAAAACATGTAGAGGGATAAATTAGGATACATGTTGTGATGACTGAGTGACTTTACCAAGTTGCACCTGCTTTGTTGTCAGATGTATGCATGTTTTTATCTTTCTTCCTCCTGAATCAGAGTTACGCATGCATGTGAATGACTGGTGAGAGTGCTTTGGTTTTGTCTGTGCACAAGTATAAGCACTGTATAATACTTTCATCATCACTCTCATCATCATCAGACATCAACGAGTGTGTCCGTGACAACGGCGGCTGTGCTAGAGATGCTGGCTGTGTCAACTTTGACGGCAGTTTCCGCTGTATCTGCGATGAAGGTTTCACAGGGGATGGCTTTGAATGCAGAGGTAGGTCATGTAGTGATCTGATGATACGGATACTTATGTAGCACCTATCTTTGGTCAGAGACCATACTCTAAGCTTTACAAACACAGAGATATTTGCACAACATGCTGCCTACCTGGACAGAGCTGACTGACAGCTACCATTGGGTGCTCATTTGTTTCCTGAGTCATTCAATCAGCTAGTTTCATTTCATGGTTTACTGTGGAGTTTGTCCAGCACATGTGTTTGCAGCAACACCAGACATAACTCTGGAACCATGGTCAAGGAACGTAAACAAAAGCATCACTTCCCAGGCTGATAAATGGCTCTGTCTTTGTCTCTGCCTCTCTGGCCCTCTCCTTGTATACAGTGACCCCTCCTGCGACTTCCACTTTCCTTGTGTGAAGACCTCTCTTTGCTGTAGCAGGGAGGCTGTATATAGTGTAACTCTTTCACCGACAGAGGCGACATTAGTCGACTAGACAGTGCACTGCCATAGGTGAATTAAATCAGCATCCAGGGGTCATGTTATAAGGACCGTTTTTCACATTTTAACAAAGCTTTACAGCTACAGACAGTTTCCCACACATTAGAACAATGTCTAACCTTTGCTTCCTGACCCAGTTTGAAGTGAACAAGTCTGTTGAGTTGTTTTGAAATGAACCGAAGCCTGTGACTTAGAGCATCATATCTAAAATATTTGGTGCTGAGGAGTGTTTTTGTCGTGAAAAAGTTACTAGAATAGAATAGAATAAAGTCCAGCCAGTGTTCTCTTTGGGTGTAATGAATAAACCTTACAACAACAACATTGTTACAGGTCATGGGTGTTCTTCAGTGACAAGGGATAGAGTGAGGGGTTTCGTTCGCATGAAAGTATTGTCACTGATGCGGTTGATAGGGCAGTTATGGATTTTGTTCTTTGATGGAGAACTTATGTGTTGATAAGCGGACTGTTTCATATGCCAAGAAATTTTTGTTTCTCTGCTTTGTGGTTGTTGTTTTTTTCTCTTCATATTTCCATTTCATTCTGTCTCTGCCTGTCTCTTTGCCTATATCACTGTCTGTCTGTCTCTGTGCCTATATCACTGTCTGTCTGTCTCTGTGTCTATATCACTGTCTGTCTGTCTCTGTGCCTATATCACTGTCTGTCTGTCTCTGTGTCTGTATCACTGTCTGTCTGCCTCTGTGCCTATATCACTGTCTGTCTGTCTCTGTGCCTATATCACTGTCTGTCTGTCTCTGTGCCTATATCACTGTCTGTCTGTCTCTGTGCCTATATCACTGTCTGTCTGTCTCTGTGCCTATATCACTGTCTGTCTCTGTCTGTGCCTATATCACTGTCTGTCTCTTTGCCTATATCTCTATCTGTCTGCCTCTTTGCCTGTCTGTCTCTGTGCCTATATCACTGTCTGTCTGCCTCTTTGCCTATATCACTGTCTGTCTGCCTCTTTGCCTATATCACTGTCTGTGCCTATATCACTGTCTGTCTGCTTCCTTGCCTGTATCACTGTCTGTCTGCCTCTGTGCCTATATCACTGTTTGTCTGTCTCTTTTCTTTGTTATCATTAAAATGATAAAAACTTAAGTTTGTTACTGGTTTGGTTGCCTTTATTACAAATTAACCCATTTGACTTGCAGTAACCACTGACTATGATTCAATTAGGATATTGTACACCAAAACTAAGGTGGTTTTCTTTCAAGGAGTAAAACTTTTATTGTCTTTACGCACAGATATTGATGAATGCAGTCAGGAGCCAGGTATTTGTGAGAACGGCAACTGCTTCAACTTCCCAGGAGGCTATCGATGCGAGTGTGACATGGGATTTGCTCCGACAGAGGATGAAAGGGCGTGTGTTGGTGAGCACTTATGGATCATGTCTCTTTCCCGTTGTTTTGTTGTCAATGTTTCTTCACAGTTGCTGATATTACATGATAAGTAACATTAGATAGCTTCGCTTTTATTCTTACAAAAGGCACAAAACTGAAAGCTTAACTGTTTTCCTGTCATAGACAAAGTCTATGAAATAATGTTTATTTCTTTCCCTTTGCTTTCTTTTTTCTTTCTTCTTTCTTTTATCCTGTTTTTATTTTTGTCTTTATAAAAAAAAATTATGTGCCTGTTGATCCATCCGCAGGCATTTAAAAAGTAAATAGGACTCCCATTTGTCAGATGTGAGAAAAAAATGTTTGTTGCATTTTTTCCGTTGACTTTGGTGAACGAACATCAGGCAAAATGCACTTGCTAACTGCAGTTTCAATCATTGAACAAAGGTGATTGCTTATTAATGCTGCATGGTTCCACCCAAATCATGCAAGTGAATAGACCTATTGACAAAATATTCAGAAGTCTACCTAGGTGGGTTTTTTTTTTTTTAATGTCGAATGGTCAGTGTTCAAAGCAGTATTCTGTTTTCACTTCCCATTCTATCAATTACATTAGATTCTGTAAACCTTCAACATAAAAACTGTTGGAAAATAAAATCAGAGAATGTTGGCATCAAGTTTTTCATTGCCATCGTGGTGTTTGCTGTTCCAGACATCAACGAGTGTGAGATGTTCCCCAATCTATGTGTGAACGGGCAGTGTGAGAACGTGTTTGGCATGTTCCGCTGTGCCTGTGAACAGGGCTACAAGCTGGACATCACTGGAGGAAACTGTACAGGTGAGCAGTGCCTTGTGTCCCCTGACAGGTAGGGTTGTTTCTTCAGGTGTAAAATAAAATCCGTTAGATTTTTTCTCTGATTCTGGACACATACAGAAGAAATATCCTAACTCAGAACCAAAACTTGAACTTTCCTGTGTGCATTTCAATGGTTTCACACCATCTACCTTTGCGCAACTGGTTCAGGAAAGTTTTGGGTTGGTTAGGTTGTGAGTGAACCAAGTTCACAGCCGTCTTGATTTGGACGGGGGATTCTTTCACACTCCTCTTCCAGAACCTGGTTTCTGTGCACAGTGCCGAAGCCTTGTCCAGGTCAGTGCTGTGGTTTCTGTGACACAAGATGCACATAGGATACAGAAACAGCCCTGCAGCGGTGCTCAGTCACAAGAAGCACAACTCAACACCATGAGTAGTGACTGATTCTACGGATGACGTAAGGGTGCGGGAGTATTGCCACTGAAATGGTGCAGGTGATTGGGCAGCAAGAAAGAAGAAAGAAAAGAAACAAAAAAAGAAGAAAAATGTGTGGGTGTGGTTTTGAGTCAGGGGTCCAGGATGAGTCATGCCAGTGATAGGACATTGCAGACTGGGTGGAGAGGAAAAAAGAAAAAAGACAAATTGGTAACAAAGTACTCAGTGTTGATGTCTTTAGAGTTTGGGCTTCCCATGTTCAGAATCAGAATAACTTCATTATCTTAGTAAGATGTCTTGATCAGCTGATATCTGTCTTTTGTGAATTTTGTAACAGACTGAAGCACCCCAACATTCTTACAACCTGCACATTAAACAAATAATGGTGTTTTCTGTGTAAGTGAATGTGTGTGTGTGTGTGTGTGTTGTGTGTGTGTGTGTGTGTGTGTGTTGCTATATGTATGATAAGGCACAAGTGCCTACACCTTATCACAACAACACTGCATGCATTAACCCTGACACTGAAACAGATCATTTCATGTGCCTGTGTAGATATTGACAAGTGTCAGAACTCTTCATACATTAACCCTGACACTGAACAGATCATTTCATGTGCCTGTGCAGATATTGACGAGTGTCAGAACTCTTCATACATTAACCCTAACACTGAAACAGATCATTTCATGTGCCTGTGCAGACATTGACGAGTGTCAGAACCCTGACAACTGTCAGTATGGGACCTGCATCAACCAGCAAGGCAGCTATGTGTGTCAGTGCCCCCCCAACTTTGAGAGCAACCCCACCGGCACAGGGTGTGTAGGTCAGTACGACCAGCTGCCTCTGTCCTTGGTAGATAGATGCTTGGCTTTTGTTGTCACCTATAGTATAGGCACTTGTGTTTCGTCGTCAATTATAGGTGCTTGGGGTTTGTTGTCACTTATAGATGCCTGTGTTGTTGTTTTTCTTATCACTCGAATATACTTGTGTTTTGTTGTCTTTATGGAAGCCAGTGTTTTTTTGTGTTTTTTTTTGTCTCTTATACAGTTATAGAAACTTGTGTTTTGTTGTCTTTATGGAAGCCAGTGTTTTATTGTCAATTATAGATGCCAGTGTTTTGTTGTCACTTATAGATGCCTGTGTTTTGTTGTCTTCATGGAAGTCTGTGTTTTGTTGTCACTTATAGATACTTGTGTTTTGTTGCCAATTATGGATGCCTGTGTTTTGTTGTTTTTATGGAAGCCAGTGTTTTGTTGTCACTTATAGATGCCTGTGTTTTGTTGTCACTTATAGATGCCTGTGTTTTGTTGTCACTTATAGATGCCTGTGTTTTGTTGTCTTCATGGAAGTCTGTGTTTTGTTGTCACTTATTGATGCCTGTGTTTTGTTGTTACTTATAGAAGCCTGCGTTTTGTCGTCACTTATAGATGCCTGTGTTTTGTTGTCACTTATAGATACTTGTGTTTTGTTGTCTTTTATAGATACTTGTGTTTTGTTGTCTTCATGGAAGCCAGTGTTTTGTTGTCACTTATAAATGCCTGTGTTTTGTTGTCACTTATAGATGCCTGTCTTTTGTTGTCTTTATGGAAGCCTGTGTTTTTTTGTCACTTATAGATGTCTGTGTTTTGTTGTCACATCTTGATGCCTGTGTTTTGTTGTCACTTATAGATGCCTGTGTTTTGTTGTCACTTATAGATACTTGTGTTTTGTTGTCACTTATAGATGCCTGTGTTTTGTTGTCACTTATAGATACTTGTGTTTTGTTGTCTTTATGGAAGCCTGTGTTTTGTTGTCTCATCTTCTGTGTGTCAGAATGAAGCAGTATGATGACTGTTGTCTCAAGACAGTTTTTTCACACTCTTCAGCAACAGAAGTTGAATTGTTGCTGACTGTAGACAGGGTCTGATTTTATGTCATCAAAGGGTCATTGTCTAAACAGTATGTAACATGCACATGTTACACGAATACTTGATCCTCATCCATAAAACTCTAGGATTTGTTTACCATTATTGATCTGAAATGGAAGCTTCTCAAACATGCTTTTAATTACATTTATCCTTACATACCCTCACGCCAACTCTTTTCTTTTTTTTTGACACCTGTATGCTTAGGATTCCCCCTGCTCAAACCAAAACGTATGGTTAACGCAGTTTGTCATACCAAGCCCCCATTCTTTGGAATCAACTTCCTCAGCCTCTCCGTCACTCATCTTTGCTGCAATCTTTCAAATCCAGTCTGAAGACCCACCTTTTCCCCTCCTGATTAATTCTCAACAGCTCATCCGTTTCCAGTATGAACTAACTTGACTATTTGTGAGTGAGTGAGTTTACAATTGTGTGCTATGACTTGTGTGTGCGCGTGTGCTTGTGTGTATTGGTGTTTGTGGGAGGGGGCATGGCAGGGGGAGCTGGGGGTGAATAGTTTTCAGTGATGTTTGGTATCTTGTGTTCAAATTTTTCTTTTAGATATTTACATATGCATTCTATTTGTAAACGCCAATGATGATAAAAATACACTTCACCAGCTGCTTGTGGTGTGTTACAGACAGACGAATAGGGAGCTGCTACATGGATGTGCCAAACTATGACTCTGGGCGAATCGGCGTGTGCAATGATGAGATCGCCATCTCCGTGTCACGAGCCACATGCTGTTGTACGGTGGGAGTGGGCTGGGGGGAGGTGCCTGGGTTCTGTTCACCCTGTCCCAGAAATGATTCAGGTAATGGCTAGCAGAGTTTAAAAAAAAGTTTTTTGATATCGCTTAAAACTGATTGTTGATGACATGCAAAAAGTATTGAATACTTTCATTGAATTATGGTTATAAACACACATCCAAATGGCTCAGAAAACTTATCTCAATCTCGCACACTGCAGTTCCTGAACAAATGAACAAACATCATGAAAAACAAATGACAGTTCCTTTGTACCAGTTAGGTTCTTGACAGTACTCAGGCAGCATAGTTTTTCTGCCTGAACTGAGCACAGTAATCATTCCTTTCTTTTTGTCATAGTGTTAGATAAATTAGACATAATCATATTCTTCTTAGCATTTATTCTTGTTTATTGTGTTGACAACACTAAAAAAAAAGTAGAGAGTTTAGTTGTTTGCTTTTCTCTCTGATTATTGAGAATGGTGTTTTGCCAAAGAAACATGTATGTACCGTTGACATCAGGCAACGGTGTTTCTGTTTATTCTGTCAGTTCACTGGTTCATGATGTTTTCAAAACATGGGTTTGATTAAAATCTACGAAAGACAGAAAGAAACCATCATGTGAAAATAATCCTGTTAATATGTCATCATCTGGTATGTAATTTACATTTTAATATTTGCATATTTTACTCCTACAGTAGTTGCCTTTTCCTGAAGATTTCCTCTGATCCACCACAGCAGTCTTCGCATGTAAAGATGAGATACAGCAGAGCACTATGGAAAGTAAAATGCATGTCAGAGCATGAAAGACAACACTGCAGCCAAAGAATCCCAGATGTAACAATCTCTATGTTCCACGAGACCCGAACTTCTGAGGTCGAGAGAGTGGGATATGTCCCTGACCTTGGCTGTTGTATGTTGATATCTGCCACACTCAGGTTGCATTGTACTCTCTGATGGCACAACAAGAGATAACTTTAATTGTCCATAAAACGTGGAAGAGTGTCTTTCAACGTGTTGCCATCCTTGGATCTCAAGCAACCACCATGACAATGACATGTTGCCCTTCATGCTCATCGTCATTTCCCCCTCTCTCTCTGTTTCCTTTTATGATCATCCTCTTTTTCTCCTCTCTCTCTGGACAGCGGAGCGCACTAACCTGTGTCCGGGAGGGCCTGGCTTCCGTCCCAACCTGGCCACACTGGTGTTGGAAGGTAGGAATTATCACCTGAGCATACTGCGTGGGCACAGGTACATACCGGCCAGTTTTTATGATGCTATGATTTTTTGTCTTGTGTGTGTGCATTCATGTTTGTGTGTATGACAGGTGCAATAGCCGAGTGGTTAAACTGTTGGACTTTCAATCTGAGGGCCCCAGGTTCGAATCAAGGTAACAGCGCCTGGTGGGTAAAGGGTGGAGATTTTTTCCAATCACCCAGGTCAACATATGTGCAGACCCGCTTGTGCCTGAACCCCCTTCATGTGTCTACACACCCAGAAGATCAAATATGCACGTCAAAGATCCTGTAATCCATGTCAGCGTTTGGTGTGTTATGTTATGGAAACAAGAACATTCCCAGCATGCACACACCCGAAAACAGAGCATGGCTGCCTACATGGCGGGGTAAAAACGGTCATACATGTAAAAGCCCACTCGTGCATATGTATATGAGTGAACGTGGGAGTTGCAGCCCACAAACAAAGAAGTTTGTGTCTGTGTGTGATTATGTTTTTCTAGACACATGAATGTATATTCATAAATCAACACTTTATTCTGATGTTTGTCTGCATTCAAGTGTGTGTGTGTGTGGGTCTAATTAAATTTTCATCATATATGTGTTTTTAAGATCATGAATTCACATGTTCAGATGTTTGTGTGCATTCAAGTGCATGGGTTCGAGTGAGCATGTGTACGTGTGTACATGTGTGTGAATGTATGTGTGTGTGTGTGCGCATGTGTGTGTGTGTGCATGTGTGTGTGTGCATGTGTGTGCGTATGTGAATGCGTGCATGTGTGTGTGTGTGTGTGCGTGAATGCATGTGTGTGTGTGTGTGTGTGTGTGTGTGTGCATATGCATGTGTGTATGCGAAGCAGGTGTGAGATGTGAAACCTGTGCGACATTTTCCAGACATCAACGAGTGTCTGGAGGTGAAGGGGATCTGTGAGGGTGGGGAGTGTCAGAACACCTTTGGGTCCTACCTGTGCCGGTGTCCTGAGGGTTACCGCATGGATGGGGACATGCATCAATGTGTCGGTGGGTGACCGCTTGTCTTTCTGTTTCTGTCCTCTTTTCACTGTCCACATACAATCTTGCATTTACTGACGCTATGGAAGTATTACAATCCTGTCTTTCTGTCCGCTTTCACTATCCACATACAATGTGATATTTACTGACGCTATGGAAGTATTACAATCCTGTCTTTCTGTCCCTTTTCACTGTCCACATACAATGTGATATTTACTGACCCAATGGAAGTATTACAATCCTGTCTTTCTGTCCCTTTTCACTGTCCACATACAATGTGATATTTACTGACCCTATGGAAGTATTACAATCCTGCTTTCTGTCCCTTTTCACTGTCCACATACAATGTGATATTTACTGACCCTATGGAAGTATTACAATCCTGCTTTCTGTCCACTTTCACTGTCCACATGCAATGTGATATTTCCTTACGCTATGGAAGTATTACAATCCTGTCTTTCTGTCTGCTTTCACTGTCCACATGCAATCTGATATTTACTGATGCTATGGAAGTATTACAATCCTGTCTTTCTGTCCGCTTTCACTGTTCACATACAATCTGATATTTACTGACACTATAGAAGTATCATGATGCCCCTTCCCACACCCACCTCCCAGTTACCTGGTCTTGAATTGTTGTCCATGTCCAAAGTTCAATAAAACATTTTAGCTTGTTTTGTTCTTCTCTTTAATTTAATTAATTAAACAGGTATTGTTTGTTGCTACAAGATTCAATATGTGCCGACTATATATAGTGCCATGAGAAATAGTTAAGCTTTACAGATTTTCATAAAACTTCAATTCATACCGACTATATATAGTGCCATGAGAAATAGTTAAGTTTGACAGATTTTCATAAAAATTCAATTCATACCGACTATATATAGTGCCATGAGAAATAGTTAAGCTTTACAGATTTTCATAAAAATTCAATACATGCCGACTATATATAGTGCCATGAGAAATAGTTAAGCTTTACAGATTTTCATTAAAAAAACGTGATGCGACATTTTGTCTGGCATCAACAATCTGTTCATATTCACAGCATTGACAGATTGTATGTGGAGGGGGACCCGGTTTCAGATGTGAACGAATGTCTGGAGCAGCCTGGGATCTGTGGCATCGGGTCCTGTGTGAACAAGGACGGCACCTACAGCTGTGTCTGTCCTGATGGACACATCATGATGCCTGACGGGGTCACCTGCATGGGTCTGTCCCATCTTTTCATCCGTTTGCTGTCTGTCCGTCTGTTGTCGGTCTTTTTCTGTGCCTGTCTGTCTGTTTGCTGTCTGTCTGTCTGTTTGTTGTCTGTCTTTTTCTGTGCCTGCCTGTCTGTTTGTTGTCTGTCTGTCTGTTTGCTGTCTGTCTTTTTCTGTGCCTGTCTGTCTGTTTGCTGTCTGTTTGTTGCCTGTCTTTTTCTGTGCCTGTCTGTCTGTTTGCTGTCTGTTTGTCCGTTTGTTGTCTGTCTTTTTCTGTGCCTGTCTGTCTGTTTGCTGTCTGTCTTTTTCTGTGCCTGTCTGTCTGTTTGCTGTCTGTTTGTTGCCTGTCTTTTTCTGTGCCTGTCTGTCTGTTTGCTGTCTGTTTGTTGCCTGTCTTTTTCTGTGCCTGCCTGTCTGTTTGCTGTCTGTTTGTTGCCTGTCTTTTTCTGTGCCTGTCTGTCTGTTTGCTGTCTGTCTGTTTGTTGTCTGTCTTTTTCTGTGCCTGTCTGTCTGTTTGCTGTCTGTCTTTTTCTGTGCCTGTCTGTCTGTTTGCTGTCTGTCTTTTTCTGTGCCTGTCTGTCTGTTTGCTGTCTGTCTTTTTCTGTGTCTGTCTGTCTGTTTGCTGTCTGTCTGTTTATTGTCTGTCTTTTTCTGTGCCTGTCTGTCTGTTTGCTGTCTGTCTTTTTCTGTGCCTGTCTGTCTGTTTGCTGTCTGTCCGTTTGTTGTCTGTCTTTTTCTGTGCCTGCCTGTCTGTTTGCTGTCTGTCTTTTTCTGTGCCTGTCTGTCTGTTTGCTGTCTGTCTGTTTGCTGTCTGTCCGTTTGCTGTCTGTCTTTTTCTGTGCCTGTCTGTCTGTTTGCTGTCTGCTTGTTGTCTGTCTTTTTCTGTGCCTGTCTGTCTGTTTGCTGTCTGCTTGTTGTCTGTCTTTTTCTGTGCCTGTCTGTCTGTTTGCTGTCTGTCTGTTTGTTGTCTGTCTTTTTCTGTGCCTGCCTGTCTGTTTGCTGTCTGTCTGTTTGTTGTCTGTCTTTTTCTGTGCCTGTCTGTCTGTTTGTTGTCTGTCTTTTTCTGTGCCTGTCTGTCTGTTTGCTGTCTGTTTGTTGTCTGTCTTTTTCTGTGCCTGTCTGTCTGTTTGCTGTCTGTTTGTTGTCTGTCTTTTTCTGTGCCTGTCTGTCTGTTTGCTGTCTGTCTTTTTCTGTGCCTGTCTGTCTGTTTGTTGTCTGTCTTTTTCTGTGCCTGTCTGTCTGTTTGTTGTCTGTCTTTTTCTGTGCCTGTCTGTCTGTTTGCTGTCTGTTTGTTGTCTGTCTTTTTCTGTGCCTGTCTGTCTGTTTGCTGTCTGTCTGTTTGTTGTCTGTCTTTTTCTGTGCCTGTCTGTCTGTTTGCTGTCTGTTTGTTGTCTGTCTTTTTCTGTGCCTGCCTGTCTGTTTGTTGTCTGTCTGTTTGTTGTCTGTCTGTTTGTTGTCTGTCTGTCTGTTTGCTGTCTGTCTTTTTCTGTGCCTGTCTGTCTGTTTGCTGTCTGCTTGTTGTCTGTCTTTTTCTGTGCCTGTCTGTCTGTTTGCTGTCTGTCTTTTTCTGTGCCTGTCTGTCTTTTTCTGTGCCTGTCTGTCTGTTTGCTGTCTGTTTGTTGTCTGTCTTTTTCTGTGCCTGTCTGTCTGTTTGCTGTCTGTCTGTCTGTTTGTTGTCTGTCTTTTTCTGTGCCTGTCTGTCTGTTTGCTGTCTGTCTTTTTCTGTGCCTGTCTGTCTTTTTCTGTGCCTGTCTGTCTGTTTGCTGTCTGTCTTTTTCTGTGCCTGTCTGTCTGTTTGCTGTCTGTCTTTTTCTGTGCCTGTCTGTCTGTTTGCTGTCTGCTTGTTGTCTGTCTTTTTCTGTGTCTGTCTGTCTGTTTGCTGTCTGTCTGTTTATTGTCTGTCTTTTTCTGTGCCTGTCTGTCTGTTTGCTGTCTGTCTTTTTCTGTGCCTGTCTGTCTGTTTGCTGTCTGTCCGTTTGTTGTCTGTCTTTTTCTGTGCCTGTCTGTCTGTTTGCTGTCTGTCTTTTTCTGTACCTGTCTGTCTGTTTGCTGTCTGTCTTTTTCTGTGCCTGTCTGTCTGTTTGCTGTCTGCTTGTTGTCTGTCTTTTTCTGTGTCTGTCTGTCTGTTTGTTGTCTGTCTTTTTCTGTGCCTGTCTGTCTGTTTGCTGTCTGTCTTTTTCTGTGCCTGTCTGTCTGTTTGCCGTCTGTTGTCTGTCTGTCTGTCTGTTTGCTGTCTGTCTGTCTGTTTGCTGTCTGTCTGTCATATGTCTGCCTTTTTCTGTGCTTGTCTGTCTGTCTGCCTTTGTATGTCTGCATGGATCAGTGTGGACCTTTCCTCTGCCTGCCTGTCTGTCTGATGTCTGTCTTTATCTGTCTGTCTGTCAATCTGCCCTTTTCTGCACACATACAAACGTCAGTCTGGACCTTTCATCTGTCTGTCTGTCTGTCTGTCTGTCAATCTGCCCTTTTCTGCACACATACAAACGTCAGTCTGGACCTTTCATCTGTCTGTCTGTCTGTCATCTGTCTGTCTGTCTGCCTTTTTCTGTACATTTGTCAGTCTGGGCCTTTCCTCTGCCTGCCTGTCAGTCTGTCTGTCTGTCTGCTCTTTTCTGTACATCTGTAAAAGTCAGTCTGACCCTTTTGTCTCCATGCCTGTCTGTCTGTGTTCTTCATGTTTACAAAACCTGTTTTGATTTAATTCAGCTGGAAAGTTGTTGTTTTCTGAATACACATGGTATGCATATGACACTTTGCATTTTTTTCCATGACCTATCTTTATCATAGGACGCATAATATCATGAATTACTGACTGGAACAAACCATGACACTTAAAAGATATTACAAAACTAAACTAGATATAAATCTGTAAAAAAGAAGAAGAAAAGAATATTAAAAAAAGGGGAAAAAAAGAGAAGCAACAAATGGATACAGTCTAAACAAGACCATTAGTGAAAATAGACAATACCTCCAGAAAGTTACAGATTCAATTCTTTTCATGTTAGATTTGTGATTAAAAACGAGATGTCTATGATTCCAGACATGCGGAAAAGTCGGTGTTTCCGTGCCTACCGCAACACAACCTTGCCCCCCTACACCACAGTGTGTGAGCCAGAAGACTCTGTGACTATGGACGTGTCAGAGTTCCAGTGCTGCTGTCTGTTTGGTGTGGCTTGGGGAATCCCCTGCCGCCTCTGTCCCGCCAGAGGAACTCGTGAGTTCACCCAGCAAAACAAACATGTACATGAAAAAGATAGAGAAAAATAAGAAATAAGAATAAAGCTGTGAAAAAAATATATACGTAAACACGCACACGCGCACACACACACACACACACACACACACACACACAACAAACACACACACACACACACACAGACTCACATACATGCACACACACACATACAAGCAGATACGTTTGCATATTCACATACACATGCCGATGTTTATGTTGAATTTGTTGTGGAGATTGTGATGATACCTCTAGTTATAAGTGTAATGTTTTATACTTATGTTGTTAAAATTGCAGCAGTGGTGACTAAAGACATCTGTTTCTGCTTTTCAGCTGGACAGGAAAGACATATTGTTTTTCTTTGAATCCCACACCCCTGCTGAGGTTAGATAAGTGTCATGAAGGACGCTGAAACATGTGTCGTCTTGCTGTTTCAGGTGCCTACAGACGACTGTGTGAAGAGGGTCCCATCACCATCAGAGGTAACAGAAGAGATACAAGATACAAGAATATTTCATTATCTCTTAAAGAGAAATGTTTGACACGTTTGTTAACAAAAAGGTGACATAAAAATTGATAAACAAAGGCATTTCATTCACTGTGAAGCACAAAGTTTCATTATTCCAAAAAGAAAAAAAAAAAGAAAGAAAAAGAAACGAAAAAAAAAAGCAGAAACAAATATTTAACACAGCAAAAGATGCAACATTTCATTCTGTTTAACCAAACTACCAAAGTCCCCATTGAAATGATAAGATGATAGTATTAATAATATTTGCAAAAAATAGTTCATCTTTTCTTTTGTTCATGGACGGAATTCTGTGCAATGTTCCCTCACACATACTGGTAATAGTAAATATCAAATCTGACTGTTAATTTTCAGACATTTGAATATCATCATAAAAAACTCATACATATGATGAATATGTGAGACGAAGGCTGGAACGAAATATGAACATTGCAAATGAGTAGAATTCCAATGAAAGGAGTGATTGAATGGACTTTGTGCAAGAGAAGTCATTAATCTAGCAACAGAAACAAGTGATAATGAATGTAAAATATAAAAAAAACCCATAAAGATTCCCAGTGACTGTACATGACACAGTTTCATGTAAGTAATGCTTCACTGATGCACAATCCGAAACAACATGCTAACAGACAACATCATTAAAACAAATGCACTTGACGTCAGAATAGTATCTAATCTGTAACTAAATGCATATAAATCTGAATAAGAAACTTCAAATAGGTCTGTGAATCAAACCTCTTTTTCATGCAACTCAAAATAGAAATGAATGAATGTGAAGGAGGTGTGGGTAGATATCCCACAAATGAACAAAAAGCATGTTCAGAAAAAAACCCATTCCAGTTATTTTAAAATCATTCTCAGATTTATAGCTGAAATATTAATTAGTTATTATTTGAAATCATTTTGGTATCATACACGTTTTTGTTGTTTTTTTTCTCCAGAGGTGAATGAGTGTGAGATCAACCGCGACCTGTGTCGTAATGGCCAGTGCATTGATACCCTTGGCAGTTTCCGCTGTCGTTGCAACCCTGGCTTTGTCTACAACCCTCTCACTCAGATCTGTGATGGTAAGGAAGGAGGAGGAATTTTGTCTAATGTCCTGTCACACATATTGGTGATTGAAGACATTTTGTTAAAATGTTTATGAATACTTTTGAGTATTATCGGTTAGAAAGGGTGGGAGATGTGAATGAATGGAGGGTGGGGGAAACTGGGCAAATGAGGGTGAAATGAGGGTGAAATTTGAAAAAAAAAAAATCTAAATATAATTACAGGAAATTTCTTAAAGGACTTTGAAAAAGAGAAGTTGTTAAACTGACAAGGGAAACAACTGATAATGAATGCAAAAAGTCAAAAACATCAACGTTCTCAGTCACTTATGAAGACACACTTTCGTGCACATGAGGTTTCGTCAAGCTACAGTGATGGTAAGAAGGTTGTTATGGTTCATTATTAGTCAATCTGTTTCTTTACAACATAATAATGGTAGATGTAACGCAGTCAACAACTGTAATCATCAGCAGTTTTCAGTTCATCAGTCATCCTTTTACTCTTCGTTTTTTTCTTTATCTTTTTACTTACATTGGAAGATGTTTCATATTATATACTTATTGAGTTTTATTAATGATTAAAAGAGTAAGAAAGTGAGCAAGACGAGGTAAGGAAAAGGAAAGATAACGTGATATTCATAATGCTTGTTACATTTAGCATGGTGATAAAATGTCTTATGCATTTGTCACCAAAGTTTAAGTTTCAGTGAGGTGTCAAAAGGAAAAAAACAGCAACAACAAAACACAGGCAGATGCCTGACCAGTGTGTTGGACTGCCTGACCGACGGGCGCAATAGCCGAGTGGTTAAAGCGTTGGACTGTCAATCTGAGGGTCCCGGGTTCGAATCACGGTGACGGCGCCTGGTGGGTAAAGGGTGGAGATTTTTACGATCTCCCAGGTCAACATATGTGCAGACCTGCTAGTGCCTGAACCCCCTTCGTGTGTATATGCAAGCAGAAGATCAAATACGCACGTTAAAGATCCTGTAATCCATGTCAGCGTTCGGTGGGTTATGGAAACAAGAACATACCCAGCATGCACACCCCCGAAAACGGAGTATGGCTGCCTACATGGCGGGGTAAAAACGGTCATACACGTAAAAGCCCACTCGTGTGCATACGAGTGAACGCAGAAGAAGAAGAAGAAGGACTGCCTGACCAGTGCATAAGTCCAACACACTGGTCAGGCCTTCAGAATGCAACAAGAACGGAAATAACTGTCTGTGAAAATGAATATGGAAGAAAAAACAAGATTGAAGATTGTGAACTAAAGCAGAAGTGGGTGATTAAAAGTAATAGGTTTACTGAAATCTTTTTGTATTTGGTCATTGGATTTTTAAGAATGCAAAATCATGCGTTCCTTGCACATGTACAGTATAACTTGATGTGGTGTAGCGTATATGGATTTGACCGAATGCAGTGACGCCTCCTTGAGCTACTGATACTGATACTGATACTGATAATCAGTTCATTGTAAAAGTGCTCCAGTTCTGTACTCTGTGTGTGTGTGTGTGTGTGTGTGTTTGAGTCACTGTGTGTGTTGTGGTTATTGTTGCTTAACAATACAGAGTGAAGAGAAGAATATGTTGACTGTAATGGTTTTTACAGTTTTGCTTGTGTGTGTCTGTGTGTATGTGTGTGTGTGTGTGTGTGTGTGTGTGTGTGTATGTGTTGTCTTGTTCTTGTTCTTGTCCTTGATCTTGATGCTGTTGTTGTATCCATGGTATTTCAAATTTTTAGCTACACCACCACCACCACCACCACCACCACCAACAACAACAACAACAACAACAAACCTCAGTTGCTTAAATTCCAGAACATGACATAGTATTTTGATGGTGCACCTGCCACTCTGTTTTCAGACGAGGATGAATGCCAGCGACAGCCCAGTCCCTGTATCGGCAATGCTCAGTGCCTCAACATGCCCGGCAGTTACACCTGTGACTGTCCTGACGGGTACAGGCTTCTACCTGATGGCAGACGGTGTCGAGGTGTGTCAGCAGTGAAAAGACCACATTGTGTTGTTGTTGTTCTTCTACTCTTTGCTTTGTTGTCTATATCCACCACAAGGTGATTTAGACAAGTATGCATTCATTCATTTCAGCATGTGTGTGTATATGTGTGTGTGTGTTTGGTGTGCATGTGTATGTGTGTGTGTGTTTGGTGTGCATATTTGTGTATGTGAGTGTGTGCATGTGTGTGTGTGTGTGTGTGTGTGTGTGTGTGCATGTGTATGGGGCAGGGGGAGGGTGTGTGTGCTCGGGTGTGTGTGTGTGTGTGTGTGCTTGTGAGTGTGTACATGTATATATGTGTGTGTGGGAGTTTGGGGGGATGTGCTCAGGTGTTTGTGTGTGTGTGCAGGTGTGTGTGTTTATGTGAGTGGGTGCATGTATGTGTGTGTGAGGGGGTGGGGATGTGCCCGGGTGTATGTGTATGTGTGTGTGTGTCTTTCTGTGTGTGTATATGTACATAAACATGCTGCTGTCCTGTGCATTTTCAGATGTGAACGAGTGCGCACGCACGTGCGCGCATGTGTGTGTGTGTGTGTGTGTGTTTGGTGTGCGTATGTGTGTATGTGAGTGCGTGCATGTATGTGTCTGTGTGTGTATATGTGTGTTTACATGTATGTGTGTGTGCATGTATGTGTGCGTGGAGGGGGTGTGTGCTCAGGTGTGTGTGTGTGTGTGTGTGTGTGCATGTATGTGTGTGTACTTATGAGTGTGTGCATGTATGTGTGTGTGTGTGTGGGGGGGGATGTGCTTGGGTGTATGTGTGTGTGTATATGAGTGTGTGCATGTATGTGTGTGTGGGGGGAAATGTGCTTGGGTGTATGTGTGTGAGTCTTTGCGTGTGTGTATGTGTACATAAACATGCTGCCATCCTGTGCATTTCCAGACGTGAACGAGTGTCAGGAGATAGCAGGCATCTGTCTGAACGGAGAGTGCATGAACCTGCAAGGAAGCTTCAGCTGTATTTGCCGCCCTGGTTACCACCTGTCTGCTGACCGAACTACCTGCGTAGGTGAGTGCTTCTGTCAGCAGTCTGTCAGTCCGTTGGGCACACCTGTGCTGTGTCTGGCCACATGTCATTATCTACATTGGAAGTATAAATTTTCTTGGCATAAAAAGTGCAGAGGAAAAAAGTGTTTGGAATGTATGGGAAATTATCAAGCAAGAAAAATTAAAGAAAACATTTTAGAGGGATGGGGCAGGTGGCAATTGGGGGTGGGGGGTGGGGGGTGGGGGGGGCTTTTATTCCTCCAGACATGAGCTAAAACCGCAGACAAGAAATGAAAGAGAGTGTGTAAAAGTGTGATTCTTGCTCTCCTGTTCACATGAAGTGGCTTCTTCCATCATATATGTGCCAGA